>NC_143091.1:10460434-10613913 GCF_061535455.1 Colias philodice | reverse complement strand
TTCTAGAAGAATAAAAGGCACGTTATTTTTACACGCGTGTAATGTCCATTTGAATACAATTGCTATAAAATAATCTTAACATTTAGGCAACACGCCAGAAAAAATAAAAATTCATAATTCATTTATTCAGCAAAATAACACATAAAGTTACACATAAAGTTAATATCATAAACTTATTTGAAAAATTATACAATAAAAATAGGAGGAACTCCTATAGGAGGAAAAATATAAATTTAACTGGAACAAAAACTATTTATTTAAAGTGTAACATGTTTATGTGATGGAATTATTTAGTAGAAAGATATGTAGGAAAGCCATAAAGGAAGAAAAACTTTTCCTTTGAAAAAATATAATGAAAAGTGAAAATTCTAGAACAAAAGCTCTATGAAACAACAAATGAGTCTCATGCTCGTTTTCGACGCTGGACTTTCTTATTGCTCAAATAAGCAGCTATCGTCAATCAACGGTTGTATTATATAATTAATTCAAACGCAATTAATTGAAATACGTAAACAATCAAACCAATATTAGCTGCATTCGGTTTCGATCGAAATTGCGGAGCAGTCGTGCGCGCGCGCAGCCGTCCTTCCCACTCTATACCGGTCCGCCTCACCGGACACCCGCGCGTTTCTTCCGGCCGAATACAAACTTATCCTAATTCCCGAAAACAATTATGGACCGATAACCATCGAGGTAAATACGCGGCATCACTACTGACGAATTCTCATAAAGTGATCATACAAACTGTCATAATGTACACACCGGAATCAAACGATATCAAAGATTCGTCAAAGAACTTAATGAGTGGGGATTTCGAGAGACAATACAAGGAAGGTATGGAGAAAAGTGGTTCGCGGAGGAAGGGGTGTGTGATATTTGGTGTTACCGTGGGAGCCTTGGCCTTGTGGCTGTTAGTTTTAACCATAGTTCGCGAAGTGCAAATAAACAAGCTCCGGTATGAGGTCGATCAGCTCACAGCGAACATGATCGCGATGACAGCTAACGTTAAGTCCCTGAACCAGAAGCTTACGAACAACCGGCTGTTCAATGAATTCAAGAATTTGGAAGACACGGTAAGTGATTTTTTTAGTCTAGTGTGGTCTAGTTTTTAGTGGAACATGAATGTACATCAAACAATATCTATAATTAAGGTTTATTTTCTGTTTTATCATTGTCAGTTAAGAATTCTACGTCTTAAATTAATCTAAAGGTCATTCAGCTTCCCAATTTTAAAAATATCTATTGTGTAACTTAAACTTGATTGAGCAATAAACGTTCTCAAACAATATTTATCTCTATTGAAAAACATTAGCAATTAGTGTGAGAGTTTATTTGATAAGACAATATTCAAACAACTGTAAGATACGAAATACAACGCGCAAATAATGCTCAATTTGTGGTGATGTTTGTTTACCGCAGAAGTCATTGATTATGTTAATAAGATGGAAGATAGAAAAATATCACGAACAAGTGACTCTATCTTTAACACAAGTTTATCACTTTAGAAACTTGTTAATACGTCTGAATGAAATAATACAAAAACATTGGACATAAAATATGAACTATGGAAGGTAATTATTTATCTCGACAACTAGCAGGTTTTCTATGTACCTACGAGTAAAATAATTGTTACTCGGTTGTGAGATAACAAATGCGACCTTGACCAAGGATCTAAGACTCTATCATTGAAGTCAATTGACCTGTTGATGGTGGAACGTTTTTATGGCTACCAGCAATTATCTATTGTTTGTCGTCATACAAAACATGTTGGTTATCTCAAAATAGAAATCGATAAGATAAATCTTGGCAGTTATTAAGCTCATCTTCAGACATCAATTGTTGTGATTGTTGTATTTGGGAACACTTTCAAGGAGAAAAAATAACTAACTGAATAAGAATAGTACACACCTGTCGTATTTTTATAGAAATACATTATACTTACCAGTTACCTTTACGTTTCATTAATCGTGTCTTCAACAACAGATTATGTAATTATTGTGAGTTTCTAGATAACACACTGTATCACCGGCAGATTTCCACGTGCTTTGAGAATGGTATTGCGGCAAGAATGTTAGGAACGTGATTGATTTTAATTGAAATAATTCATTTATTTAATTCATATGTTTGGTTGGGTACTGTATGAAATGACCAGTTTTTAGCTGTGTTCCAATAAGTCTTGTTTGACAGTTGTATAGGTTGAAGATAATAAGAAGATCATGAAGATAATAAAAAAAGACGTGTGGCACTCGGGGACTGCCGCGGTAAAGCTATTGCATAAGCATGCCTTCAAGCCACACCTCCGAGCCCGTCGGAGTGGGGAGCGTGAGGATTTTTCGTTACGGAATTTCTCGATTCGGTCCCCGCGCTCAAGGCCCGCGATAGAAGCTATGCAATAGCTTAAAAAGAATGAAATATTTGCTCATATAATGCAAGCATCTGTAGCTAAGGATTTACATGCCACAACAAGGATTATTTGGATCAAATCATTGAAATGTTAATTAATTATTTTGTGTACCGCAAAGCAACGGAAAAGTACAGCGCACGTTAAGCTCGAAAACTTTTCAATTCAAATGAAAATAGGACTGTAATAGACGTAGTGATTTACAATGTAAGTGGTTACGATGAATAAATACTGACTCATTACCCAATTCGCAGGAACCGATAATAAAACATGGAATAACAAGGTTATTTCTGAACGCAACAAAAGCAATATTGTTAAAGGTTGTGGCGTGTGTGCCAAGATATGCGAGCGATTGTAAATATTTTGGCTCGAAATTTTGAAAACACCATGCGAAATGTTTTCAATACAATTTTCATTATATGTGGGTAAGGAGCGAGATATGGTTAGGAGTATAGATTCACAACGTTGTGTACTTGAAAATTGTATTATTGCACATACTGTATCTCCAGTCATATTCACGGTATGAGATTGACGTAGACATCAGACAGTAGGAAACAAAAAACAGATTTTAAATCGTATACTAGTTACCTATATGTTCTAATTTTTTTAAGTTTCACCTAATGTGTATGCAAAGTGTGTAATGTGTATATCCGCATAATAATATTAAATTGTTAATAGAGATGATGTTCTATGTATAGTATTATATTACCTGTGGCTCTATAATGACAACTAGTATGGAAATAGGCATACATATTATATGCATAGAATGTTAGGAATATTATTGCAATAACAGGGTAACTGAGTTGTGGAATTGAATGTCATTAAACACGCGCAATGAGAACATTTATAAAAAATACATAATATAAGTATATAGCATGTACTTTATTTACATATGCATACACAAATTATAGAATTACCTATATTAATTTAACAAAAGCCTTGTTAATACACATGCAGATAAAGCCAGCATGCTACCTACTTACCTAGACTTCTGAAGTAAAATAAAAAGTACGCTTTAGCAGCAGAGCCGATTTTCACTAGGAGAGTCATTTGTTTGTAATTTCTAAAGTTTCCTTTCTGATATAAACGTAAAATTATTACGAATGGTATCAAATTTAAAAGTAAGTACTCAATTTGCCAAAATCTCATAAAGTAGTTTTTTATTTATTATTCATTTCTTGAAGCGCCGTCCGGCGTAAAATATCCTTTTACACACGAGCATTTTTCACGTTGTTGGCTTCGATTATTATTTTTCTTTACATAAAATTTATTGAAAATGTCCACAGATATTTCTGTCCATAGTCTTAATACTTAGCATCATTGACCATATTAAATTGTATTGTCGGACATCCGCATGTCGGCTCCAACCGGTTTTGTTCGCAAACCTGTTGCTTCTCTTGATAAAAAATGATGCAGACACCGCCGTGACTGAACTTTGGTTGCGTAATTCACTTAATTTAGTATTAGATTGTTGTAAATAAAAGGGTAACGAAATTATTAAATAGTATGCGATGCATAATGCTCGATTCAGTGCAGTAGGCTTACTAAGTACTAACCAAGAGTTTAGTGATCTTACTCGCTATCGACTGCTTAAAAAATTGTATGGAAAATTACTACTGCGCTTCTAGCGCACTGAGAAAACTTATTTCAGTAGGTCGAAATCGTACCGATACAATACTTACGGTAAAGTAAGCTTTCCAAGTGCGTTCCAATTCCTTCGAGTGTATTTATTTATTTAAAGAAATAAAAATAAAATATTTACTCAATAAATAAACACAGAAAAAGTAGCGTAAACACACTTAGTAAGCTTTCTCAAGTGCAATGCTCCAATTTCTTCGAGTGTAAAATTAACATTTCGAGACCCGAAACTGGAAATCAGCCCCCATACTATGTCGTTTTAAAGCAGTGTTATTGCCAGTGTGGAAAAATGACTTTGCGACACTGGAATTAACATTGCGATAAGACGTCATGGTGACCCTCAGTTCTGTATATCATAATTATATTATCTGTAGTATAACGTTCCTTATTTATCCCAAATTACGAGCAGGTTAGAAGTCATTAGGTAATCTATTTGATAGAGCGAGCTGAGGTTTACACAGATAACACAATCTAGATTCAACTTGTCGCCGAGAATTAGCTATTCTAAATAGGTTTGCTTTGATAGTGATCTGATTTACATGAGACTATGTCAAGGTGACTTGTTCTAATTCATGATGTTTTCTTAGGCATGCGATAAAATCATAAAACACATAAAAAGGCGTTACGCCATTTTATTAATATGTTTCTAGTGTAAACACTAAAACGGTTATAAAATAACATCTAAACTAAAATATAAATTAATCTTATCGTTTACGTGCTTAAATAGGTATGTTTATAAATATTTTACCCATGAAACCATTTGAAGAATTTTCAAGTACTTTAAGTACTAACTAGTAGGAATTGAAATGTATTTATAATTAAATATACTCCACTATAAACTTCAACAAATTCTGAACACGTGCCATGATACTGTTATTAAAGTCGCGTAACTTTTCTAATATTGTGTCTTGACAATATTAAATCCTTGTCTATTCTTGTAATAAAGACTTGTTATTAATTCTGGTTTCATCAAGTTATAATATACATATTTTAAGACGAGTATTCTGCTCAATAGTAGGTGCTATAATAAAATATGTAGGTACTATACAATATTAGTAAGGTACATTGAAATAATGTTTGCCTGATGAGACCTTCTCATAGTCCGAATGATTAGATAGGTATTTAATTTTGCAGAAAGCTTGAGGCATACGGTTGTATTCTGAGATTTTAGATCTTTCCAAGAAAATAAAAGCTTCATCTTGTTTAAATGTTTATATGTATTGTAAACTCGTATCAAATCATGGCCGCTATTAAAATTAAACAGATTTAGGAAAATATTTACAATATAATGCCGATATTAATAGCGTCCTAAAATTTGAATCCCGCGATTTCGCAGGATTAGCGTCATAGAAAATCAAATGTGGTCGCGTAAAACGTTGAATTTTAAATAGATTCAGTGGGCGTTAGTTTACAAACGTGTGTTGGGCGATGGCCAATTTTTACAGGTAAAATTTAAATTAGAAATACCCAGATTTGAAAAGTTCATGACTTTTCGTTTTAATTGGATTATTACGTAGAAAACAAATGCTGTCAGTGCGGAATACCCACAACTCCATATAATATTATCTTCTTCATTATTACCCATTGATTGTGTGTTTTCGTTGTATACTATTTATAATTTGGAATGTTAACGTGCTCAACATCATCATCACTATGAAGGGGACCTAGTGCTTATTTAATTTAATCGACTTATGTGTAGATTAATAAGGGCCGATTTTTCAATGCTTGGATATAACTTATGCGTCCAATAAAGTATTACACGATAATATTAAAATGTCACGTAAACTGTCAAATACGGGCAATTAGAATACGTTTTTGAAATGGTAGTTTTATACATTATTCGACGAATAAGTTTTATCCAAGCATTGAAAAATCGGCCCTAAATGTAATATAGATAAACCCTTATTTATATAGATGTGTTTCAAGGCGTTATTTAAAATTGTGTGACAAAGGCAAAGCAAGACACGTCACGAAGCGAGTTCACGACCTATGATTGTTATCACAGAAGGTGTCCGCGTTAGTTTAAACGGACTTAGGGTGGCTTTATACAATGCGGTTTTTTGATAAGAAGAAAAGATAAAAGCAAATTAATAAGCTCCTGACGTATTATGTAGGTATGTTATAAAGAAAATGTAGAGTAGGGCAAGCAGCTTTTATTGGGTACAAATTTTCAGTTAATTCAAAAAAATTCTTTTAATGATAGGATCATTTTAAAGACCGATAGAGAGATAATAATTAATAACTCAGGCTACGACTATTGTAAATATCTCACTCCCTAGTTGTCTCTTAAGATAACCGTCATAAAAAAGAAAATGATGAAAATCATGCGCCTTAGAAACCTGTAAGAAAGTTTTGGTCTGAAAACAGGAGAAATTAGGAGTCGTCTCAACAAAAATATCATTCAAATAACTTACATGGCTTTTTAAATTTAGTGCAGGTGTTTATAGACTATATGTAATTAGATTTAGAAATGGCTGCAAAGAAATGTAATTTTGTCATGAAAACAAGGAAAGATTTTTACACACTCTATCTTTAAATTTCTTAAAATGATCACGATTTAAGTGTTTATTCTAGAAAACATAACTTTTGGTGAGCATAACATCTATTAACATATTCATGGCTTTTTGCAAGTATAAAATACGTTAATCAAAATGTTTATTTAACGCTTTTATTACGGCATCCAAAGTACGTGTTAAATGCTAATGATATAAATTCAAGAGAGCGCTGTTTCATACTTGCTTTGTAAATCGTGAATTTGATAATACATATTTACTTTAGATGTTTGAGAATATTTCATATTAAATATTATAATGTTGAGGAAAATAAGGAGCGAATGTAACTAAACAGTAAACAAGCTAGGCCTACATTTTTGTATTTTGTGATATTAGTTTTAGTCTTGCTTTAGTAAAAATCATATAAAGAATTACTAAGCTTTTTCTTCGTTTCTTTAGTTCTTAAAAGCGAATGAACAAATACTGTTCATGAAATAATAAGTGTTTTTAATTTTTTTTAATCAGTTGCAATCGTTCGTGCAATAAAGCCCTAAGCTGAATCGGGATTACACTTAAATCTAATTAAAGTGGACACTGACCCACGCCCGCATTACAAAACATGCATTTTATTGAAGTCTGTGTATCTGATCATCCAATGACTCATTAAACGATTTACCTACAATATTTTGGCAAGCTTTTGTCTCCTAAATGTCACCCAAATAAATGATTATTTTAATTACCCTATTGAGTCCATTACGAACCTTTGCGTCGTATATTTTGTTTTATGTTTTGGCTTCACTTTATGCAAAATCAATAATGGAATACAACCAATTTTTATTCGAATGTGGAATGTGTGGGAGCGTCCTTATAGAATATTGTGAAAGTGTAAAAGTTTAACGGGCAAATGAAAGAAATCTTACATTTATAGTGACATCATTACATCAAAATAGAATAATTTATGTTATACTTATTTGAAAATTTGAGCTTTGATCCTTTGCCTATTAAAATCAATAGATATATAGGCGCTTAGCTCTTGGGAAGTTTTTAGACATCAAAACTTGCAATCAAGTAGAGACTAGAGAGGAATAAAGTTTACAGTTATAAGAGTTAAGACCTAGCTTTATCTACTATAATTATAATCTGTCCTTAGGCGAGAATCCGCCATCTTTAAAGTTCCCGCCCAACTAGTGTTGCGTCATAGCTGGAAAATAAATTTCTTATCTGTTCTATTGTCAGGCTGTTTGTTACATTGTTGGACGCTTTTCAAAGATAAGTCTTATAGTGGAAAGTTCAGGTTTCTGTGTTTGAAGTTTCCTTTCTTAATATCTACTAGTTGATCACTTTATAAATATTAAATACGTTTTTATCTAAACAATTTTGATGGCATTTCGATGCTGCAATTTTAATAATCCTGTATCATTCTTTATATCTTTAATCTTTATCTACACCTACCTGTATAGGTAGGATTCGATGTCTTGTCAAAATCTAAATCGGCAAAACTATTCATAGTATTAAAACGAGCTTAATTTAAAAAGTTAAGGAAAATATAGTTGGGAAAATTCCTTTAAGAAAATTTTGCAATGAAACTGAATATAATTAATCGATTGAGCTACAAACTGCCAACTGAAAGCCCTGTGCCATATTGTTAGTACTTACTAGGTATTAAGTACCCATTCTGTGGCCATATTCACTGCCGTCGGCATCATCAAATGCATTCATCTATGCAAAAGTCGTGTAAGATCATAACCGCAATTGCCTTGACAATAGTTTATTGGGTATGCAGTTCTTTAATTAGTGAACGCACATTCGTATTAATCAGACTAATTAACAACAAATCAACTGTTCCTAGAAATCTGTACGATACTTGGGTTTTCACACGGGCATAGAGACATCCGGGATGAAATAATTAAGATAACATAGTATGGGTATCAGTGTAATGCAGGAAGCATCGAGTGGATAAAAAAAGACGGGTTGCACTCCGGGAGTGCCGGCAGAAGTGAAAACTTGATTATTAACGTTGAGCATGTTTGATATTTTGGAATGGTATCCGTCTTACGCTTTTTCGATCAGGTCACGTGTCCTGACGCGAGTTTAAGATTTTATACCCATTACAGAAAAAGTGCTCAACGCTGCTAAAGAAGTTTTCACTTCAAAAATATAAAATTGTATTTAAGTAACACTTATTAGCTGTCTAATGTACCTACCCGTAATTACGTACTGCAATAAACGACACGTTTTTACTTAGATCCAATAATGTATCTGCTTCAGTATATTCTGTATTTTGTGTTCTTCAAAATAATAGCACTAAGCAGTCAGAATAATATGGCAATAATTTTGCAATTTATAACTTAAAAGAGTAATTTAAATTCGTTAATATAATATGCATTAAAAGATAATCCAAAGCGAATTAAAAAATTACGACAGTCATAATAGCAAACGATTCTTGGAAACTAGCAAAGATAAATAAGTCTGTGTGTATGTTTTTTGACAAAAGATGCCGCAATACACATTACGCGATAAAATATTAGCGTATGCAAATATTAACAGTATTATTCGTTCAAAGCTAACGTTCAGCTTATTTAAATTCTTAAATAACCTAATGTGATCTTTACGGCAGATTTGTTTTATTATGGTTTCAAATATCCTTAGCCATATACCTATACATAATATGATGATAAAATCAACATACGTAAACGACGGACATAGGAACTAAATCTGTGTGACTCTATATTTTAAAGTTTCTACAAACTGTTGGCTACCTTTTGTCAGTTACAAAATATAAATACCTATTATAAAATAGCTTTGAATGTGATTGAGTCTTTAATAATAATAAACCATTTTATTTTGATTATAGTGTTGTATTACAATTTCTCGTTAAATGCAGGTAGGGGCATTGTTTTGAAACAAGACCAAATGGTTTAATTGTTATGGAAAGAAAGGTTTCAGTTATAATTTACACTTGCTCGTAGTTCTTGATAATGTAATTTTAAAAATATGATTGTTATGTTTTCTTAAGAAAATCTTTTATTGCACGCCTCATAAGCGAAGCGTTGAGGTGGGTACTACTGTCACTTCGCGCAAAACATCTGATTTTTCAAACTTAAAATGTCTTTATGTATCATACATTGCACTTGTAAGATAATACATACACACACACATTAAGAAAAAACACTATTTTTAACGTTCATGATATTTTTGATGTCATTTTTGTTATTTAAACTAGTTAAAAAACAGTTTAAAAAAGTTCTGTCTTGGACGTCCGTGTGTCTGTATGTGCGGATCCTTTTTCTTGTTAACACGATAGCGACCGAAATACTTTACTAATCGAGTCTTTTTTTTTCTCTTACGCTTGAGTATGCTCAGGAATAGAACCCTTTCATTTTTCAGGGTCTGATTCGATGTGGTTTAATTGTTATTAAATAAACAAAAATAATAATTAATAAATATTTATTAAAAAAAAAATTATGAGGCGTGCACTTTTGGATTTTCCAAATTATTTTAAGTTGTCGTTATCTATCATCTTAAAGTTAGGACTGTGATCATTTAATTAATTTATTCTTTTTGTACCTACAAAATTTGTTAAGATTTCATGATGAAATAACAAAAACAAGTTCATTTTAATGACAATATAGGAAATAATGAAATAAAATATTACGTATACGTTAAGATTCATAAACATTAACTGAAAATGTAGAGATGGTACAGATATTCGCTTTACGGTTCTAGATAAAATTTGTAGAAATTCCAAAATGTCAATATTATAATAAAGATCGAGTTGGATAATCTTCAAAATAACACATTGTTGTATTTTTATAGCGGCTATAAAGTTTTATACAATACGTTTTAGCGAACGTTATAACTTATAAAGCAATAAATTTTAAGGTAAAACGATTTAATGGGTTTTGTTTTTGTATTATAATAGATAACAATAGCTCTAAAGTCTAAAGCAATTGAGTTTGTCCTTGATTTTATTTACCATCTCGAATATATTATGAAGGATATCTAAATTCTCAATCTTACGGGATTAATGTAGGTAAATTTAAGTGGAATTCAGCGAAAGGAAATAGGGACGGGACTAAGTGCTCTGTTTCCACGGATTATAAAGGATTGAAGCTTATTAATAATTATTTCCTTATTTAAGAAATAAGGCAATTAAGAAAAGGCTGCCTAAAATCAATCGATTAAATCTCTACCTTAATTTTTCTTCGTTCAATTCAGACGATTATAATTTATAACCACAGAATAAATATAACAAAACAAAGAATACGCATCATTCAATATCATAATATCAAAGGTTGTATTTCAAAAGGAGTATAATTTCCTTTCCTTTCATTTTTTGTTTCGCGTAATTTTATTTAAAATCGAAAACTAAAATGAAATAGTAGGTTTAAAGCATAGGTATTTCAGTTAATAATATTTAGTATTGTAAGAGTCAAAAACTATAGGTAGAATTAATATTTAAAAGAAATACGTAATCTTATTGATAACAGTTGACGCGATTCTCAGATAAATGCTACAAAAATTAAACAATAGACAAATATACAATGACCTATAATTTAGTTACACGATGATAGTCGTATCTTACTTTTAAAGTATATTCCTGATAATTGATTATAAACAGTAAGTATGTATTAGAAAATGAATGGAAACTTACCTACTTATTTCAAACACGAAGAGTAGGTATCAATTACCATTATAACAAATAAAGTTCTTTGAGTGGTGTTTATCGACCATTTGAGTAACGAAAGTTTGACAAAAATTGATATATCCTTACAAAGTAGGTAAGTAAAATGTTGAGCCTTTCATTGTTATTTTCTATGCGAGATATTAATATATTATACACTACGTGAGTACTTATAATAGGCTATTTGACAAGGTTTTGAAAACTGTCTCAAATTATTAAGATACGTTTATAGAGCACACAAAACACATGTTTCTTAATTTTTTGTAGTTATTCATTGAGAAAATGGAAAATAAAAACATGATATTCAAATATGCCGCCAAAACACAATTTTGAAGAATATGGCGTCTCGCGACCATGGTGACGTCACAGCGGCGTAAACATCAACTTGCTCCTAGTACTTATTGTTCGTTTTTGTTTTAATTATAGTATAATTAAGTTAATCTGTTTAAAAAACAGAAAATGAGTTCTTATATGTGGTGTGTAGTTCCTGGATGCAGAAATACAACTATTAAAACCCCTGACGTACTATTTATATGTGCTCCAAAAGATATAAAAATGCGTAGAAAGTGGTTGCAGTTAGCTCGCAGAAATCCAAGTGATACCTATTAGATATTGTATCAATTAAAACAGTTTTTTTTTTGTGAAGTCCACTTCGATGTAAGGTATGGTGTTGAATACCTAGTAGGCAGTTTATTTTATTTGCAATACATAGTATAAATTGTCTCATTACTTACCTGCTTAAGGTAAGATAATGATATACATATAAATTGATGATGACGTGTTTGTATTGATATTGAAAATAATCAATACAAACACGTCAATCCTATAAACTGGATGGCTGAAATGAAAAACAAAGGGCATAACCTAAAAAATGTATACTTCATAATTATTGTGCAATTGTGATTCCTGTTTGTAGGTACATTTAACTAAAAAGGTACCTACCTAATGAATGACGATTGAAATATTAACTTACGTAGCTGTTTTCACATTTCTCAATTCAGGAGCGTAAAAATCTGGGTTGTTTTTAAAGAACATGCCAATAATTATAGCGTCCACTTAAAGGTAGCTTTCTACTGTCTGCTTTTTCGAAATAAGGTTCCATGACAAACAAAAATAACACATAAAGAACAAAACTGATTACAGACACCTTGAATCACAAGAAATAAGTTATACAAGAAACAAAACCAAAAGCGAAATTCAGCAACGACGTGAGTAAACGTTGGAATCACTTGTTATTTACGCCGCTGTGACGTCATGGCAGATGCAGCCAATCATGGATGTTTTCGGTCACGTGGTAATTTTAAAAAATATGATGTTTTTTCTCGACGATTTATAAATAAATAAGTTATTATTTATATCATTTATTAATTTAAATCGCTTCAAAAACCTTATATTTATATGGATTACACAAAAAAGTAATTTATTTTTTATACTGTCAAATAGCCTATTGTCAAAAGTCAAAACCCACGCAATAATAGGATTATAGTGTGTTAGTAACTTCCATTCCTTTGATTGAATTGGTTTTTACATTTGTCCCATGGTCCCAACTCGATAAATCAGTGATATTTCCTATATGCAAAAGGTATACTTTATCAGTTATTTTATTTTATTACATCTGCGTACAATACACAATTTTATTGGCCTTAATTTACACGAATTCATTCAAAAAATAAGTACAAGTTACTCATCAACAGATGTCATACAGTTATACAGTTATGAATGCAAATATAAATTCATTATAGTATTATCGACGTTAAATCCTTATTGGGTCAATTCAGTTAATGACGCCAGTGTGGTTTCATGAGAATATACCAATTGTCATAATTATAATAGACTTTATCGTATACAAGTACAACTATACCGTGGAGATTTCATTACGCATGCTATGGTGTGTGAATCATAGCGATAGGGACTATTATTGGTTTATTGTTGTACATTAATTATAATGCATTAATAATGGGGCTTTAATGAATCAGCTGTTTATTATTAATATATTGTGTTGTTTTTTGACTTCCATTTTATAGTCTATGAAATAAATAGGTGATTACAGACGTTGGTAATCAGTTACAATATTTTTGGGTTTTTCATGTTGAACGTTCGAACTGTTCGAACTTCAACGAAAAGGATCATAGTGTGACTTTCATAATAGGATCTGTATCGTTGCTTCGTAGTAGTTTCAGTACCCATTGAAAATATGAGCCATAAACTTTATACTATTTAATGAAACCACATTCTTGAAGTACAACTTCTGTATGACGTCAATCTTTTGAATCGAAGGATTGACGTCATTATGAAGTCTTGCCAAACTTTAAGGGATTGTGAATAAAAGCTGGCTTGTAAGGGATTAAGTTGAGATTGCATTAGGGATTTCAACTCAATCCTCAGTTAAACAACGTCTCAATAATTCCACAACGTTCAAAACAAAATCAAAGTGAAATATCAAAGATATCGAGCACATTAAGCTCCATAAAGCCGAGAGCATCTGTTTAAGTATGATTTATTCGGTCAATTAAACATTGGGCAGCATTCACACTCGGCTCGAGGCTGGCCGAGTGTTTCAGTGGCCGAGATTAGCGAACGTATGCCGACACATGCCTTGCCACTTGCTAAAAGTTTCTCAAGTGCCCTATTTACAGAGGTGAATCAGTTATAGTTTTACACACTATCTACATAGCATTGAATGGAATTTTATTTATAAAAAGTTTATATCTACACGCAACGGTTTTTACTGGACTCCAGAATGTCTTATAGATGACTAGCGGTCCGCCCCGGCTTCGCCCGTGGTACATATTTCGCAATAAAAGGTAGCCAATGTTCTTTCTCAGGGTCTAAAGATTATCTATGCCAAATTTCATCAAAATCGGTCCAGTAGTTTATGCGTGAAAACCATACATACATACATACATACATACAAACCTTTCCTCTTTATAATATTAGCACAGACTAATAATAATATACTACGTATACAAATATTAGTATAGATTGCACTATAAGACCAGCCGTCGTAATGCGTCCCGGTGGTTATGTGATTTCATAATTAGTAGTAACTTCCTAACTGAAAAAAAAAACAAATGTTGAATTGCAAATTAATAATGTACAAAAAAACCAAGAACATTAATTAAGTACCTATAACGACAAAAAACGAAGAATTGCATTTTTTTAAGCACGAATCTCTTTACAATAACATATTCTGAATATTCACTAGACCGACGTTTAATACACATAATAAATGTACCACTTACCCTTGTCTGGATGGTTCTTTAGATGAAGTTGTATCAAAAGCACGTGCAACCCAGTGGAGTGAAAACGGGAGCGAAGTCGGTCACTAGTAACGCAGACCGGCAGACCGCGCCTTCGTCTGAACGTATAAAGTGCCCATTGTTTGCTTTACAGGTCAAAAGGAAAATTTATGTACTTATAGCAATGTATTCCACCCGCCTGAAACTCATTCAGGTGTTCAGTTGGACCATGACGCGATAATGTAGTAATGGGGACTGAAAACAATTGATACATTATTTTGACTGCACTTTTGTTTGATTATTGAAGTGAAAATTCCTTATCGGGGTTGGAAAAAAATTTGGTGTAACAATAATTTTAGCATTTATTTTATTTTTAACAAATTTTAGTGTGACATTTTTCCGTTACGCGCCATCTTTTTTTATCCCTACCACGCGTGATTCGACGTATTTCTGTAAAGTTGCATATAGTAAATTATTTTTTGAAAAATAAGGTCATAAAGAAATTTCACTTCTTACGTGTGTACACTAGTACGTGTGTACACATTTTTTTATATTAATATTACATTATAATGTTTTAATCAAATACATATTATGTAAAAATATCATATGAATGCATCGTAGGCCCTCACTTGTAGAGCACCATTAGAGCTTTTTTACAGTTCGTTTTTTCGGTTTTTTTAAAGTTTAACTAACTGGCAAAGATTGTCATAACAGAACATATTCAGTTTGTTTAAATTGTAAAAAGGAGTATTTAAAACAAACAAAAACTCACTTTGGAGCTTTATCGATTGTACGTGACTGGCACGTGAAGCCTAGAAATTGCGAATGGAAAACGCTCATGTGGGATCTATAGATTTTCCTTCACAACAAGATGATTGTATCGATGGGTATAACTACGTTTGACGTAGACATTTTTTAACAAGACCGAGTAAGAGTAAATGCAATATCTTGTTTTCTATATAAGTACATGCTTTAACTAAATTTTCAAGTAATTAATGAATTTGTTTATTAAAGATGTTAGAATTTCTGTCCCTCATAAACTACAAAATAAATTACACAAAATTAGTTACGAATTCCAAGTCTTTTATTTGACAGTTACACTAAATGAATGTAACGGAGATAATCATTTAAAGTTGTAGCAGCGATTTATAATATTTGGGAATGTCCAAATCCATAAATAACTACCACTCTCATAATTTTACCAATTTAATGAGAGTCCCTTTTGTTGGCGAGCTTCCAAAATGCATATGTAGAATTATTTGACACAGTTTATAAATTTCATATATCATATTGTATTAACATAATGATGATGTGAATTAATATGTTAAAAGTTAAACTAATAAAATGGTAAATTAATGAAAAACTGTGTAACGGCTGCTGAACATGGGTAGAGTAAACTAGCATACTACTCTACCAGTTCTCAGTACTCTAGCAATTTAAGTAGAGTACCTAACTGTCATACTGCCACGGTGCTAGCCACTCTACTCTACCAAATTTTAGTACTCTGCTCTACCAATGGTGTCTACATTATTATTGAAAGTAGGATAGTTAGTACTCTACCGCTCTACTCAACCGTTTACTCTATCCGTATACAACGGCCATTATAAGAAATAAAAAAAACTTAATTAGTACTTATAATAGATTTATATGAAAAAAATTCCTTGATATTCATTTCAAATCATATCGTTTCATCGCTGTTTGAATTGGCAAGAAGCCATAATAGTAAACTGAAAGTAAAACTTTTATTATCAATTTGGCGCTAGCGCAGTATTCAATGACACAAGTCTCTAGGGAAATGATTGAATTTTTTCTAAATTCTTTATACTAAAAAAAACTTTTAATAAAATGTGATGAAAAATGAATCGTATAAAATATCAAACTCGAATATCTAATAGAATTCATACATCGACAGAATTTATGTAATAAAATAAATATTTAGATAAAATCTATCAATTATTGGGCTTGGCGTTCTGATATTTTTGTTTTAAATTTCTATTTTTGCTAGTTCAATAGTTATTTTATTGGATCTTAAATCGAAGAACCTGCGCCTATTGTTATTACTGTTGTAATGCGCCCCCTGCGAAAGTACTTGTAGAAGTACTATTTCAATACAAAACAATTTGTACAGAATGTCACGTGTATGCAAAAATAGAATGGACTTTAAACACTCAGTTACGTCATGTCACTTTAAAATTAAAAGCTACATGAATGAAGACGCGATCTTTAAGTGTAACATGCAAAACAATTTTGGTTAAGTTTCCCAAATTAAATTTATACAAAACGCAATATTTGTGTCTCTATATTAAACTTATACTAAGCAAATACATTTTACGACTTCCCTAATTGGACTAAATAAAAATACCCACCTGTATTAAATAAACGTACCTACATTCTACTTTTTAGTTCCGTATTTAGAAAGCTAGACTTAATACGATTAAATTGTCGTCGGTCTCGGGTAAATTAATACCATCCCACATTCGTAGGATTCCTGGGATTTAACGGGAAACGTTCCGATGCGTAGGACGTAGGTGCTCTTCGAAAGGTTATACCTATTGCATTTCCTATTATTAGAAGCGGACTTAGTAAATAAGGTAGCAAAACAAAGTATTTGATATGACTGTACTTCGTATTATATAATTATGTTGCAGTCATTGGTTGCAGTGAAAACACGTGAAAAGTGTTTATTGTACTGACACTTCTAAAAACAATTTGTTAAAGATCATGCGAGTTTTTTTTAATTTGCAGATATTTTTTACTGAATTAAATTTAAATCAACGTGATCAAAAGAGGTTTGTTTTGTTATATTTTTTTTCAATATGTGGATGTTATAGGTGCGGTAGGTGTCTTATTCCCTTCTTCGTCTTCTAGAATTTGAAAAATGGTATTTTTTGATAAAAGTTCAAGCTTCAATATCGAATAAATTTGCCCAATAATATTGCAGTTTGATAACCTATATCTCCTCAAAGTCACTCAAGTGTATATGTCTGGCACTTAACTTCGGGTCGTGTATTCATTTGTTTTATTGCCGCCATAACACCGCCCCAAGATAAACTTCACACATACAATATACATTACGTTTGTACTGATAGTATATTGTTTATTTCGGGGTCTTGATATAAAATAAATATGTAACTATGAATTAGCGAAACGTACAAACAGATGTTTATAAAGATTGGCATGGCATTGACAAAGTAAAAGCACTAAAATATCAGCAAATCATCCTAAAGTATCAGCACGATATAACAATATAATTTTCATCCACTAATAATGGAGCCTCTAAACTGACGCCCGGGGCTTTACTCACGTGGCAGAAGGCCTAAGTTTTATAATCTAAAGTCGTCTGTATCAAATTTGATTAAGATCCGATGAACTGTTTTTGCGTAAAACAATAGCAAAAATTCCACCCAAATTCACAAATTTTCATGATACATTATTATATGAGAAGAGAGAAATACAGTTAAGGTTCTATAAATATTTTTCGATAAAACGTAGACAACAATGGTTTTAATAACAAAGACGGAACTTTTCTTAAGACGTATAAGTCACAAATTGTGTTCTCTTTTTATTTGAAACGCTAAGTGAATTAAATGTTTCCTAGGATTAATGGGGCGTGAAAGATAATACAAATATAGCTGTGTAAGAAACTAGAAAACTGAACAATATAGGTTCATTTTTATTGAATGAGACAGGTAAATAAATTTAATTTATCTACACTAACTTGAATGAATTCGGGTGAATAGCGAATTCAACTTTTTTTTTGTGTGTGTGGGGAAATCTTCCGAAAATACCCACGGCTCCCGGGGAAGAAGCCGTAGGTTGTCGGATTCTTACCGACTAAAACCCCACTGTCTTCCGTCGAGCCGCTTTAATGGTGGGGCCGCGGGTATTGGTTGGAATTCTTATTCAACCTGAAAGAAAATAATAAAACATGGGCCAATTCACAAAACTTTTAAAAGAACTCAATCTATTTATCTAATTATACTTGACGTTGATAAAATTACTTTGAAGAATATTGAATAATGAATTGAAATTAAGCACTTCAATTAAAAAGGGCATTCTAAAAACGTTGTCCAATTTGCAAAATGGACATCAATTCCGATCCAATTCGTCGAGACGTCAAAACAGCAAGTGCAATTAGTGGCCAATTTTCAGCAATTTCAGCGCTGCAGTCACAATTGAGTTGATTGCACGTCGCCCTAACGCCTCTTAGTATGGGTCAACTGACATTTAGGCCCCTACCTTACGGATAAACTTTACGCCATCAAATAAATCTAGCAGGATTTTCGTTTACTACCTGAAATTTTCATTATTATATGCGGCAATCTACATGCACAGACTTATTTTGAAAAGCTTGTGTTAGCATTTGAGAGAAAGGGAAAATTATTATAAGAATACAATTATCAAATTATTCTATAATAGGTTTGTAGAGTAACTACTTTTTACTAGTATAAAGTAGTTAGTATACCCGAGCTTCATCTTTCGCTAAAGCAGATTTCCACATTACTTTTAAGAACAAATAAAAATACCAGATATCGAATGTCTTTTGTTACCATTGTTACTTTTTGTTTGGTATGCGAATGTATCAAATGTCTCTTTCAACATAATAGTCAAATTACCTTCATGCATGTGTTACCATCTGCTAATTGTTACATTTTTGTATCAATGTACTATTTCCCAGTACTTCCAATAAGCTTTCCTTGAAATAAGGATAAATACAATTCATAGGAACATTTATTTGCAGTCTGTATGACTAAACCATTACGCGGTCTATTTAAGAGTGACCTATTTACTAATAACCTAACAGCGCATTTCATTTGCATGCAGGAATTCAGGAATGAGGTCTGCAAAGAGTGAGTTGGATCACTGAATGTTTACTTCAAACTGTCCTAAAAACGAATTAAAAATAATAACTGGGATAACCAAATTGCTCTGAATCGCGTTTGTATATATTTACTAAGGAGAATACTTCTTGGCTTTCAATGCGGTTGTAATAATAAATAAATATCAATTTATTTTATAAGATTTTCGATCAACCAATTTGTGTGTCGTTCATCCTGAAATATATGTATACTTTTAAGGATTTTCTATATTATTTGAATGTAAATAATTATAAGCGCATAATATTATAGCAGTGAATTATTCCTAGGCTATTAATTCCCATTCTACATTCCTACAGAGCATCTGGGGGCACGGCAGTGCCCCCGCCAAGTCGAGCAAAAAATAAAACCGGCCAAGTGCGAGTCGGGCTCGCGCACAAAGGGTTCCGTAGCAGCAAATATAATAAATTACAGTTAAATCAACCTATCTCAAAAACTATAAGAGATACTTTGATCAAACCAAAAATCGTTGAAAGAGTTAATTAGCATGCATCACCTCTATTTTTTTTAGAATTTTATACCCCGTAGTTATAAAAATAGAGGGGGGGGGACATACTTTTTACGACTTTGAGAGCTGATATCTCAAAAACCGTTCACTTTAAGAAAAATGTTTTTTAGAAAACTTTATATCATTTTAAAAGACCTTTCCATTGATACCCCACACGGGTATGTACATCGAAAAAAAAAATTTCATCCCTCAGTTACATGTATGGGGGGCCCCACCCCCAATTCTTTTTTTTACTATTTAGTGTCATATTTTTGTAGCGGTTCATACAACACATATTCCCATCAAATTTCATCACTGTAGTACTTATAGTTTCCGAGTAAATCGGCTGTGACAGACGGACAGACGGACAGACGGACAGACGGACATGACGAAACTATAAGGGTTCCGTTTTTGCCATTTTGGCTACGGAACCCTAAAAAGCGGCACGGCCGTACCATCCTTTTCTCGAAGCAATTCGGGCCTTTTTCGACCCCCTATAATTCGGTTGTGGATAAAGCAAGAAACCTGAATCTTCAGTAACTAATCCGGCATTGTATAAACACGGAATATTTAAAATTTCAGTCAATTTGAACCAGTAGTTTAAGAATGACAACTTGTTAAAGTTTCTAAATTTTGTCACTCACTGACTCACCGATCATCAAAAGTCCAAGGCACTTCTAGCAGACTTAGAAGCTTCATATTTGGAATACATATAGAGTTTAGTGTCTTAATCATGGGAAAACTTAAATATTTTGTAATTTCGGTCCAGTTTTCCAAATACACCAACTGCATCAATAACTTTGTAATCCCATATAAATATATGGGATTACAAAGTTATTTATGCAGTTTGTTAAACTAATCAAGTCGTTAGAAGTAGATGGTATCAAAAAGAAAGGCTCTACAAAAAGAAGTGAGATCCCATCAAAAACATCCTGTAAAAAACCCAAGTCTCGCAGCTCAGTCTTTCTACCGTCAAAAGTTGTGAGATCCATGTAATACCAAGTCGGTTAATCTATTTAGTGTCTACTTGAAGGACCTTCTGTCTTAAGTTATTACATAAGTTATTATCATGCCAATATTAAAAATATTTAACGTTTTAAACAAATAGATCGACTTGGACATCGCTTGATTTGATTATTAGTATGTATCACACTACACAGCACGACGGGCCAGCGACCAACAGGAACGAGAGTTTCAATCGCGTGAGGCGCGAGAGACTAAAGAATCTAATATAATATTGTAATATTCATTTTGTTTTCATGCGATGTCCAAGTCGATCTATTTGTTTAAAACGTTAAATATTTTTAATATTGGCATGATAATAACTTATGTAATAACTTAAGACAGAAGGTCCTTCAAGTAGACACTAAATAGATTAACCGACTTGGTATTACATGGATCTCACAACTTTTGACGGTAGAAAGACTGAGCTGCGAGACTTGGGTTTTTTACAGGATGTTTTTGATGGGATAAAGCTTGTTATAAACAAATCAAGCTAGTTTATTTGATGTGAAGTGCTAACGTCTAAATATAAATACGAGTTAAATATGTGCGTTTCAATCAGCGATATAAAAACTGCTCGTAAACGCTTTTCACCTCCACATGGCCGAGATCCATCTTAAAAGTTAATGCATTTAGAATGTTATCAAAATCAATCTTAAAAATAGCTCATCAGTAAACATCAAAACAATTCAATTCCCGATGACGTCAAACTGAATGTGTGTCGAGTGAATGTCAGAAAATGATATGTATTTCTGTTCCTGTTTCGTATTATTAGTGTACTAGGTATATGAATGTTTATTTTTGGATGATATTTTATGCATTGAATTGAATTGTGAAGTATTGTCGCATGATAGTGTAATCATTTTCAATGTTTATGGTGTATTTAAAACAAAATTGTTTTTTCAGCTTGTGTTGGAATTATATAGGTAGGAATTTAAAAACTGAAGGTAACTATGAGAACTTATAATTTAGACAACACAAAGTTATTTTTTATATAAATCCAACGGACTTCAATGAACAGGATAAAAACGAACTTTTAGCACACATAAAACATAATATATTTTTAAGCTGAAAACCTACGTTCCACGTTAATATTATAATTTTTATGTATTATCGTACTACTTATACTTAGTTGGTATATGTCGAATTAAATATCCTCGTCACATACACATTCCAAGTGCTTTTAAGAAAATGTCAATCAAAATGTTGTAGGGTATATGTGGAACCAATATTGACATAAAATACTCGAAGAAATACTATTTAAATGGGACAAAATGTGATAGCTGTCAGAGCAAAAATTGTTTGTTATTTTTGTTGCAGCGAGAGTCATTAATTTTCGTTCCTGCGGAGTAAACATATGTAACTTTTCGACAATTGAATATAAAACATTTTGTTTACGGGAATAATTTTATTGTACTGCCTACATATTAAGTTTTCACATCTTTTAAATGATTTTTCCGATAAATAAAAAAATATATATAAATATTACCTTTTAATAGTCGAATGCGTAATAAAAGCCCAAGCCTAATTGACTGATTGTTTCCAATGAATATTGCCCGTACGCCATACATTTGTCGTCACAATATGTCGGGATACCTTTGACATTTCGAAATTGAATAATCACGTCACAGGAACATAAGAGAAGAGATACGATTCGCCTGATAGCGATCGCTTGCTCGTAACATGCTTAGGTTTCCAATATCAATAGAATGTGTGTGCCATACGAGCATTGGCGCCTCTGTAGTAGAATTTCTATAACATAAATAATATATCATATCACTAACACCGTCTTCTGCAAGAATGTAGTAACCCGATAGCTTCAAATGTGGCCTATTTCGAAAATACTTTTAAAGCTTTTCAGTAAATTGTTTCAAGATTTAGGATTAGCATTTTAAGACAAAGAGAAAGTGAAGTTAATACAAACAAATTTCCTCAGATTCTAGGTCAGACTAGTTCTTAAAATAGTTTGGAAAATCCAAAAGTGCACGCCTCATAATTTTTTTTTAATAATTATTTATTAATTATTAAACCACATCGAATCAGACCCTGAAAAATGAAAGTGTTCTATTCCTGAGCATACTCAAGCGTAAGAGAAATAAAAAGACTCGATTAGTAAAGTATTTCGGTCGCTATCGTGTTAACAAGAAAATCCTCCGCACATACAGACACACGGACGTCCAAGACAGAACTTTTTTAAACTGTTTTTTAACTAGTTTAAATAACAAAAATGACATCAAAAATATCATGAATGTTAAAAATAGTGTTTTTTCTTAATATGTGTGTGTATTTATTATCTTACAAGTGCAATGTATGATACATAAAGACATTTTAAGTTTGAAAAATCAGATGTTTTGCGCGAAGTGACAGTAGTACCCACCTCAACGCTTCGCTTATGAGGCGTGCAATTGGGGTTGACTGACTACATAAATAATAGATAATAAAATTCAGAGCAGCATAAAATATACCGAACTGACCCTTCGTCTTGATTTAAGATGTAAAAGGAATAACATTATTAGATTACATTTTACATGCCATCCCGAAACAACTCATGTACCTACATATTAAATTATCTAGGTATCTACTTCATATGAGAAGGTTCGTATGGAGTATCATAATCATATATTTATGTTATATTTATTCATGAATTCATTGAATGATGGACGAAACCTCTAGAATATTTGAAGAGATCACAATTATTATGAGTTGTGAACTTTGCTTCTCCTGATAAATAATTACTTACCTATATTATTTAGTATTTTAAATCACACCAAGTAGGAGATGTTTTTTGCGATATATGTATTTATCCAAATCCTAATGTTAAACATCGTATTTAAGCTCAATAACTTGACACTTTTCTTAAAAACATTCTTACACATTGAGTTGGTGCCAATTATTCCTTACATTTTGAAATATCTAAGTTTGTCGATAAATACCTCGAGATAAACTCTTATCGACCCAATTTCAGGAGAGAATAATGCCCGATCTAGATATTATTCTTAATGTCTTTTCCGATCATTCCTTTGTGTATTAAATAGGTTATGGCGCGTAAACCCGTCGTTATATGCTTCCAGTGTATTTGTCTGCACATTAGCGCTTGACAAGTTCATTATGATATGTGTATTATGAGGTATTGTATAGGTAAAGGATAGGTAATTCAATACACAGGTATTGTTAAAGGGTGGATAATACGGTTATATTTATGGAATGAGATGTTTTCTTATTCAATGACCTATATTAACTTTGACATTAGTTGGGAAGGGCTCTTCTCTTAAATAGAATCCAATGTGACTTATGTTTGTAAGTACCAACATTTTTCTGTTTTTGGTTCAGTATTCTTACGTGAAAGCTATAGAGATATAAATTTATAAAGAATAGAAAAAATTCCATCCTTTCACGCCAATCCGGTGTGGATGCCTGACCAACTCGGCCACTCCGTGACCTGCCAGAGCGATCGAATTTTTTTTATTCTTTATAAATTTATATTTATAAAGCATTTGAATGCCATAAAACCAAAAATATCAAATTCAAGCTATAGAGAGTCAAAGTTGCGGCAAGTTTCAAAGCCTTAATAGTTTATGTAACAAGACTGGCTACCAATCTGCCGCTGGTGACTGAACACAGACAAGATTGATTACACATAGCGACGTGAAACCGTAGGACTAACGATCCTATAATATTACACCACAAAATGACTGCCGACCTTGATGTGCCAAGGGGTAGAATATTTATCTTCCCAAAATATGTCTTAACAATAAATTCAACTTTTCCGAACACTTATTAAAAAATGCGATGCGGTTACGTCTTTAATAGAGAGGTGTGATTAAAACCGGCTTCTTTCGCTGTAATGGATTAAAAATAAAATAGAAAAGTATTATGAACAAGAGACAATTAATATTAACTCGACGACTATAGTACGTGTCGCAGACAAATTTATTACGCATGAATTAACTTTTTCCAAACGCCTATAATAGCCGGCTGCGACATATACAGACTAAATTAAAATTTTCTAGGCTTTCAATTCAAAATCGATCGAGTATAAAATAGAATTCTCACCTACCGTATAAGTTAATTAATTTTCTATTAATATTACCATGTATATTTTATAGGAATGGAAAAATAGAACGGTTACGGGTATTAAAGCAGTTACTCATTTTTACACCCTTACATACCCTTAAATATAAAATAGCTTACATGCTATATTTTATAACATATGCATATTTGTTCACAGTTATACGCAGACGAAGACCAGGACGTGAACCTGGTAGAGGAAGACAAGGAAACGAAACAAGACAAGCAAAGTTACGACTCCCTGGAGAAGCTGCACGGTCTGACGGTGCTTGAGGGTGATGATGAAGACATGTTCGAGGGAGATGATGACGCGGAGAGCGGGGACTGGTATCCGGATTATGATAGGAGAGAAAAGGTGAGCTATATTTATTAATATTTCATGCATAAAGTAACTTTGAATACTTTTTTCGAATATTGCGCGGACGGAGGCGTATTTTGGCACACTTACTTACACTAAGGACAAAGAGTGCAGAAAGCTACCAGTTTTTTTTAGTAACGCATAAAAAAACACTGTCATACGGGTTTGGTCGAATTTCATCAATGGCCTACCATCTAGTGCTGTTTAAATTTATATCAAGAATTAAAAAAATTCCTGGTAAAGATTCCATCAAACCTTAATAAAAAGATAGGCATTTTTGTTTACATTAAATATAGTTATCAAAGAAAAGATTTTATTTGATTTTCCAGAATGAAACCAACCAAAGTTCCTATTAATTTGTTCAGCATTTATATTTACAAAGAATCTTTTGTATTTATACTTAGAAAGCCTCGGTACCGCGAATCGGTTGAAAGCACAAAATTACATTTACTTCAACTTAGGCTTATGATTCATAAATGTAACAAACTGAAATCACAAAGGAAGTTTAACAAGAAATTTAGTGATGTATAAAAACAAAAAATCACATTTCACTCAGCGAAATTTATCGCGTTCACCCTGCTAACCTACATCACTGCTCGTAATGCTCACAGCACTCATTTTATTGGGTACTTCCATCGCTAAGCCGACGTTATTAATATAAAGTTTAAAATACTTGAGATCTAGTTAATTACAGTCGACAGGCGCTCAGCGGACTTTATTATAATTTGCGTGTGCTGACATACGATTATAACTTACGTTACTAAAACATTTTCGTGGTCATGAAAGCAGTTTAGTACCTAAAATGGGGTAACTTTTCATCAACATGAACATCGTGGGCAGTCAATTCATTTAAAATTTTTATATATTTTATACCTCAAGACGAATATTTAAAATACCAAATTAGTATACTAGGGTCTGGGTTGACCCGGGATGAAAACAACAATGACTCCACAGATAACGAGGCCTACTATAGGAAAAATAATTGTTAAAATTGGTTCATTAGGTACAGAGATTACCCACTATAACATCACAAACATTACTACTTTATTGTATAGTTAGGCTATAACGTTTTATAAAATACTAGCTTACCGCCCGCGGCTTCGCCCGCTTTGTCTAAAACCTAATAAATTATATACTAAAACCTTCCTCTTGAATCACTTTATCTATTAAAAAAGCCGCATCAAAATCCGTTGCGTAGTTTTAAAGATTTAAGCATACAAAGGGACATAGGGACAGAGAAAGCGACTTTGTTTTATACTATGTAGTGATGATGCACTATTTAAAATTTAAAACATGTAATTTGTAAAATATATCTTAAAGTAATAAATAATTTGATTGTTATTTGTTAACAGATAGGATCGACGAACATGGTGCGTCTGACTCCCGACGACTTCATGGAAGGTGTAGTCGGCGTGGACGTCGGCGGCAACCTCAACGAGATCAAACGTTTGCTCAATGAGAACCCTGAGATACAGGATATTGGTAAGTTCTGGAATCTTCGACAAATTCTTCAGCCTTTTTGGAACTTATTCCTTCATGTATATTTCATTATTGACAATGTTTGATGATGCTGTATTTTGTACTTTATCCATCAACATAAACCGCTTTCGTGTGAAAATGGCATACGTATCTATCTATATATTTAGTTTTTTTTTATACATACATAACTCATACAATTGGAGCTTTATTTTTTTTTCACTGAATTTTTATAAAAAAAAACCGGCCAAGTGCGAGTCGGGCTCGCGCACAAAGGGTTCCGTAGCAGCAAATATAATAAATTACAGTTAAATCAACCTATCTCAAAAACTATAAGAGATACTTTGATCAAACCAAAAATCGTTGAAAGAGTTAATTAGCATGCATCACCTCTATTTTTTTTAGAATTTTATACCCCGTAGTTATAAAAATAGAGGGGGGGGGACATACTTTTTACGACTTTGAGAGCTGATATCTCAAAAACCGTTCACTTTAAGAAAAATGTTTTTTAGAAAACTTTATATCATTTTAAAAGACCTTTCCATTGATACCCCACACGGGTATGTACATCGAAAAAAAAAATTTCATCCCTCAGTTACATGTATGGGGGGCCCCACCCCCAATTCTTTTTTTTACTATTTAGTGTCATATTTTTGTAGCGGTTCATACAACACATATTCCCATCAAATTTCATCACTGTAGTACTTATAGTTTCCGAGTAAATCGGCTGTGACAGACGGACAGACGGACAGACGGACAGACGGACATGACGAAACTATAAGGGTTCCGTTTTTGCCATTTTGGCTACGGAACCCTAAAAAGACGGGTTGCACTCCGGGAGTGCCGGCAGAAGTGAAAACTTGATTATTAACGTTGAGCATGTTTGATATTTTGGAATGGTATCCGTCTTACGCTTTTTCGATCAGGTCAGTTAAAAATTTTATACCCATTACAGAAAAAGTGCTCAACGCCGCTAAAGAAGTTTTCACTTCAAAAAAACAATCCTAAAGTGATTATTTATGGATTAATGCCATAAATATATTTTTTATAACATCAGCTCTGCCAACCTTACCATCCTTCACGCGTAACAAAGTCGAAGTGACAAGCAAGACACCAGACACAGAACCAGAGGAACAAAATGGCCGCGTCAAACGTCGTGTGATGCCAGACTCTCCTGCTGATGCCATCACACCGGTCAACACGCCTAAAGCTTTCGCTA
The DNA here is from genome assembly GCF_061535455.1 of Colias philodice. Lineage (NCBI taxonomy): Eukaryota > Metazoa > Arthropoda > Insecta > Lepidoptera > Pieridae > Colias > Colias philodice. The sequence continues at coordinate 10,585,972 of NC_143091.1, read as the reverse complement.
AATTAGACGAAAGGTTAGTTATTTGCATTTTTTAAGCAATTATCATAGCTTTGCCAACTTTACCATACTTTACAGTTTGTACACGTAAAAAAATCGAAGTTAAAACAAGGCTCCCGATAGACACAGACAAATTTGAAAAATGGTTAGTACCTAGGTTAGGTTAGGTAGTTTATAGTTACTTGCCATATTCAAAGGAATACTTGCAATACAGTACCATACCTAGTTTTTAATTATTGGATGGATTTCGTTTAAACACCCTGTAGAATTCCTTGTTCGTTTATTGACGTGACAACGTCTTATAATTCGATAGAGCCGGCTGCACGCACGAAAAAACATGACTCATGCGGCGTTACCTCGCTCTGAGGCGTTCCATGTAAGGCTTAAAGTGCAAGCGAGAGCGCGGAACGAGCGACAAAGAAGCACAATCGGACGTTGTCACGTTCAACTATCGTCAGTAAACCGACTTTACAGACAACCAATTTTTTTTCAGGTACTAAAAAACTGAAAACCCAGATAATACTTTTAAATAAAAATACATATTATGTTTATACTTTTAATATACACAAAAATCGTATCGTATATAGGTACTAGGTAGTTATTTATGATTTCAACAAATATAACAACGATCAACTTAATAACAACATAAATATATACGTTTTACCATTGCCTACACGTTCCATTTATTGTCAGAATTTTCCACAACTTTTAATGAAAGCCCAAGCCGTGTACGATCCCTATCTATTTATAAATATTCGTAATACATATCTTATATATTACGTACAGGAATGTACCTAAACAAACACGCTAAGCCTGTTGGCGAGGATATTTGAAACCCACGGTCAAGTTACATAGAAACATAACCGCTTTGCACAGGTTTCGTCTCTTGTACCACAATACCACAGAATTGTATATTATGTTTTTCTTAGTTGTTTTAAAGATAAAATATTAGATTGAATGTGGTGTTAAATTGGTAAAATATTATATTTTTGTTCGGTCAATAGAGTCTAATAAACAAGTCGACCCTCTTTTATCATTTAATGGTCGATTATATTGTAAAAAAAATTTGGAAAATCCAAAAGTGCACGCCTCATAATTTTTTTTAATAAATATTTATTAATTATTATTTTTGTTTATTTAATAACAATTAAACCACATCGAATCAGACCCTGAAAAATGAAAGGGTTCTATTCCTGAGCATACTCAAGCGTAAGAGAAAAAAAAGACTCGATTAGTAAAGTATTTCGGTCGCTATCGTGTTAACAAGAAAAAGGATCCGCACATACAGACACACGGACGTCCAAGACAGAACTTTTTTAAACTGTTTTTTAACTAGTTTAAATAACAAAAATGACATCAAAAATATCATGAACGTTAAAAATAGTGTTTTTTCTTAATATGTGTGTGTATGTATTATCTTACAAGTGCAATGTATGATACATAAAGACATTTTAAGTTTGAAAAATCAGATGTTTTGCGCGAAGTGACAGTAGTACCCACCTCTGCTTATGAGGCGTGCAAAAGGGCATATAATTTCTATTGGTCTAATCATCTACGTGTAATGTCAGTAATAAATAAGATATTATTTTCCTCGAAATAGATATTTCTCGTATTTACGTATAGAATATAAAGAAATAAACAATTTGGTGAAATAACGAATGTGGTTCTAAGAAATACTAACAAGAATAATGTCAATAGAATAAGAATATCTTGAAATGAGAGGAAATTCTAATATCATTTCGGCCAATAGCTCTCATTAATGAATGGAAAGGTCGGCGACGGTTTTATTTATACCAATTTTGTGAATACTTGACATAATAGATGGAAATGTTTTTAATACAATTGAAATGATTTGGTATTTTCCATTCGCTGTTTTTGTACAATCAATTTAGCATTTACTTTATCGATGAATAATACATAATGAATACATTTTTGAAGGCTGAAATTGTAATCGATTACTTGTACACTAAAGATAAGTAACTTACCTATCATCACTACATAGTATGTATAACACAAAGTCGCATTCTCTGTCCCTATGTCCCTTTGTATGCTTAAATCTTTAAAACTACGCAACGGATTTTCATGCGGTTTTTTTAATAGATAGAGTGATTCAATGGGTAGGTTTTAGTATATAATTTATTAGGTTTGAGATACCGGGCGAAGCCGCGGGCGATGAGCTAGTATCGTTATAAAGTGTTAATAATTAACTTTACAAACTATATATTTCTATGAACACATTGCGCATTATTTCCCCTAACAGTAAAGTAGATGTCAAATAGTTTCGTATATTACATAACTAGCGACCCGCCCCGGCTTCGCACGGGTGCAATGCTGATACTAAATACACTACAGAAAAACTGTGAACGTTGTATAGCCGGGCGGCCGGCCGGTACCCGCATTTTTTAAATCTGTAATATCTTCGAAAATATTCACTTAAATCATACGGTGTAATGGGTCATATAGATCTATATTAAATGAACAATGTATTCAAGGTATTAAATTGGTTAAGGATTAATGCTGTATTGGTTAAAATCGCTTCGAAAATTAGCCATTATTTGTCGTAAAAAGTAAATGACAAAAAAAAGCTATTGTGGGTTATCCATAAGAGATAGACATATATGTAGTACCATCGCGGACTTTTCTGTAGACCTTTTCAATGTGTATAATACTTAGTACATTATTTTGATAAAACTCGTAGGGTTCAGCCTGTGTTTGCAATGTAAGCGGAAAAAATGTAATTTTTTACGACATCACAGAAACCTCAAAAATAACAGTACTTCTCCACTATTTAATGGATGTAATTATACATATAAACCTTCCTCTTGAATCACTCTATCTATTAAAAAAACCGCATCAAAATCCGTTGCGTAGTTTCAAAGATTTAAGCGTACAAAGGGACATAGGGACATAGGGATATAGGGACAGGGAAAGCGACTTTGTTTTATACTATGTAGTGATACATAAGCAAACTTTTGATAGTTAAAGTTTCCCATATCGCTTTTCAAAGTAATCTGAACTTGTGTTGTTGAAATATAATCATGGATAAGAACTTTAAAGTTGTGCTGTTTATTGAAAGAAAATAACATTCAACATTTAAAACTACACAATTCATTCAACATTTAAAACTACACAATTCATTCAACATTTTAAAACTACACAATTACTTTTACAATTTTCGCGCTGTAGTTTCAAACTTTTCCAATCCTTCAGACATAACAACCAATTTCAAACAAACTCTGCGTATGCATTTGTAATTCAACACATGCAAAATAAACTCATATCAATTTACGTTTAATAAAAGAGTCGGAATTCTCGATAATTATTCCGTTGAATTTAATATCAGCATTCCCGATACTCCATTCATGGCCACGTGGAAGAATGTTCGCCCAATATCAGCTTACGACTTACGACATATACTCATCCGTTAAATATCTTCTAAGAATCTGGCACTGCTTTTGGGAATGTAAAATATTTAATGTTCTATAGTCTGATAAGAATCATTATTTATTTATTTTCTACTAGAGCTTCGCCAGTGGTACATATTTCGCAATAAAAGGTATAGAGCAGGCTCCAAGGAGATGTTCGTTTGCAAAAATAGCGGACCTAAATCTGACTTCTGATATATATTGTATAGATCCTATAGACAGATGTTGCCAACCAGTTTTGTGGTCCCCCTCCCACCCCGGTAATTAAATATGGCATACAAAGAAAAGAATAAAAATTTCCAAAACATGACGTGTGGGGTATCAAATGAAAGAGCTTATTGAGTAGATCACGAATATATAGCATACTATAACATTTCTTACACTTTCTCTAAGATTTTTTAGAAAATTTACGAAAATGCTCCATTTTTGAGTTAACTTTAAACCACTATAGATTGAAAACTCATGAATATATTTTTTAAATTATTATTTTAAATAATTAACAATAGTCCATTGTTTATGATTCAATAGTTCCTACAGTGAAATAGTTGCATGGGGGAGTGGGGGGAGCATTCAAAGATGGCGAGTATATTTTCAATAGGATGTCTGGGATCTATACAATATATATCAGAAGTCAGATTTAGGTCCGCTATTTTTGCAAACGAAACTCCACTGAAAGTCCGGTCTAGTAGCCGATGTCCTTTCTCGGGTGTCAAAATATCTACATACCAAATTTCATGCAAATTGGTTCAGTAGTTTAGGCGTGATTGAGTAACAGACAGACAGACAGAGTTACTTTCGCATTTATAATATTAGTATGGATGTACGAATACGGTAATATGGATTACAAATTCCGCCCACGGCTTCGCGAAGGAAATTCTCATGGGAAGATGTTTCACAAAAAGCTTAAGTCACTCTTTCATCACCATTCACCAGACTCAAACGTCGTATCATGAAATCGCTTCATTGTGACGTGAAAGAAGGCTAAATAAATAAAACTACTATTGCATTTGTTATATAATATATTAGTAAGGAATAGGTACCTACAAAAATACAAACTTCCCGTAGATAGAAAGCTTATCATTACTTTCAACATAATAATTAATAAGGTCTATTTTATTGCCCGACATGTAATAAGTCAATAACTCAATAGGTAGCCATGTATAAAAATTAAAGACAATAAATATAAGTAGGTACTATGCTTCAAAAAATATAAGAAAAAACGTTGTGTAACTATTTTGCTTAAAATTATAATTAGGGCAACTGTCAGTTGCCCTGGTTCATTGTGAATTTTTAAAAGTTCAAACAGGATTTTCCTTAAGTTTCGAACCCCTCTAAAAGTAACTTTTATCTAATAATACTTTATCTTCTTTAGAAATCTGGCAACAAATTGTAAAACATGTCTTATCATAATTGGATGGAAAATTTCACAAAAGATATTCGTGGAAAGAGGCTCTTGAGAACGAATAATAATGTCTAGTTATTTTCCGATCTTAATTTAATTACTTTTCATGTAAGGCTTTCTTATAAAATCGTGTTATTTTATCTTAAATTATATTTTCAGGCGTAAAACGAAGAAATACACCCCGCAGACAGAAGCTATCACTCCGTCCTTACACACCGTATCTAGAACCGTAAGGGATAGTGCTGGGGAGGTAAGGAAATCTATTGTTCATATACATTTCTATTAGAAATATACTTTATTGTTCAGATAATAATTGCTTCAAAATTTTATTATCAACTAGCAGTCCGCCCCGGCTAGGCTTCGCCCGTGGTACATATTTCGCAATAAAAGGTAGCCTATGTTCTTTCTCAGGGTCTAAAGGTTATCTGTGCCAAACATCAAAATCGCTCCAGTAGTTTGTGCGTGAAAACCATACATACATACATACATACATATATACAAACAAACCTTTCCTCTTTATAATCTTCTTATATATAAAAATGAATCGCAAAATGTGTTGGTAAGCGCATAACTCGAGAACGGCTGAACCGATTTCGATAATTCTTTTTTTATATTATTCCTTGAAGTACGAGGATGGTTCTTATGTAGAGAAAACGTAAACATGTACCACGGGCGAAGCCGGGGCGGACCGCTAGTATTAGTATAGATAAATAACGCGAAAAGATTAATATTGATACTAGCTTAGATTAGTCGTACTTTGTGAGCTCATACTCATTGCATACAGCACAAAATTTTGCTGAAAATCAAATCCATAGTTAACGATGCTTTAAAGGACTTACAAACAAACATTATTTTTACGTGTAAGTATAGAAAATTTGAAACGATTACAAATATTTACTTATGGTTTAGCTTCTCCAACAGACGGGTGGGTGTAAAATAAATCTTTACTCTACCTCTTTTTATTGTGGGTAACCGACACTTCCTTATTTGACAAGCGGATATTTTCCATGAAAATGTACATTTCTTTTTTTTTTCACGATAGTTGTGAAATCTCACTTTCATTGAATTTTCTTAGAGTATATACATACCTACTTATATCCAGGCATTTATTACGAGTTGTACTTTAATTTTGTTTCAAGCACAAGTTACTTACAAGCACAAGCAAAAGTTACTTATTTAGTTAAGTATGTGTCCATCGCTGAGAAGAATTTTTTGTTCAGCACTTATTACAAGAATTTTCAGAAAGCCGTATCGCGGAATTTGAACACTATTGAATTTAAATAGAGCTTGATTTTTAAGGGAATAATCGAGATATGTATACATTCTTTCCGGGAACAAAAGTATAACATAATTTTAAATGATAATCAAATAACGTGCAAACTAGTTTTGCTAAAATACATAGCTAGGTTTACTCTATAATATGTGAAGGCTTATGCTTTATTACGATTTAGAGACCACCCCGCTGGGTAAGTCAGATTTATAGACAATTTGTAGGACAACTGCTGTGTGAAGACATAAACACAAATATGTGGTACAGTGAATGGACTGGACTAACCTCATTCTGTAAAGAATGTGACTAATTAAATTATGCACAGATTGAAAAAAATAATAAGCATTTGCATTTGCCTGTATGGATTTAGAATCAACAAACTTTAGTATAAACTTCTGTTCGAAATATTTTATTAGTTGAGGGTAGAATCTTTCTTAATTTATTTTTACTCTTACGTTTTATGTTTATTGAAAGATCGATAGAAGTAATATAATGCAGTGAATAAAAATAGATAGTAACTTGATATAATGATAAGACACTTTCTACCAGATTCCTCTGCGCGAAAATAAAAAAAATTGAAATGTGAAATTGTTAACAGGAAGATGGTCAAAGGCGACCTTTCATAGCGGCGCATTTCCATGGCAACACATCGCATCTTAACACGGAAATACATGAACATTTCAAAGGTAAATATTTCATGTTTTATTTCATGTTATTTTTATTTTATGTATGAGAATTTCTTATTCGCATTAAGTTCTGTTTCAGTAAATTTATTTATCTACATATTTATTTCAGGTAACAGATAATAAATGTTACAGACCATAGAATGTCCACTTTACAGACATACTTACATATAAAAATTTATAACTAAAGAATCTACTTAAAGAAAGAAATAAAATTACTTTTTAAATGGTAACGTCATTAAATTTTTATTAGTCTTTTAATCTCTGATGTACAACAGCTACAAACTAACATAATTTAAAGTAGGTGTCTTTAAATTTGAAGATATGTTATGTTTATTTTATAACTAAGAATAAATAAAATCAGTGCTACGTGAAATTTTGTGCTATTAAGTTTGCTCATGAGAAATAATAAATTTGGTTTCGTTGTATGCAAAGTATTGATCACCAAGTTCGGAGGTTATACACGACGCTAATGGCTTTGGCAGGCAGAACGCGTACTTAGCGCCGTGAAATAGCGCTTTATGGCTTTGACACAGCATGAGTACTGCGTATGTACGCGGCGTGAAGGCGCTATAAACCTGACGCCTGACTATACTGCCAAACAGACTGCCAGCGCTAGGCGTACGGAATAGCACCCCCCACTCCAACCGACACAGCGATGCGATGCTATGCAATAGCTTTACCGCGGCAGTCCTTGAGTGCCACACGTATTGAAGTGAAACTTCTTTATCGGGGTTGGATAAAAAAAATATTATAACATTTTTTCGTTATGCGTGACATTTTTCCGTTACGCGCCATCTTTACCTTATCCCTACCACGCGTGATTCGACGTATTTCTATAAAATTGTATATAGTAAATTATTTTTTGAAAAATAAGGTCATAAAGAAATTTCACTTCTTACGTGTGTACACTAGTACACGCACACATTTTTAAAGTGAAAACTTCTTTAGCGGCGTTGGGTATAAAATCTAAAACTCGCGTCAGGACATGTGGCCTGATCGAAAAAGCGTAAGACGGATGTAATATCAAACATGCTGAACGTTAATAATCAAGTTTTCACTTCTGCCGGCACTCCCGGAGTGCAACCCGTCTTTTTTTAAATTGTTATACACAAATGACATATAAATACCCCAGGTAACGGTCTGGTCCGCGTGTCGCACGGCGCCCCGCACGACGTGTGGTACCCCGCGCCGTGGACGGCCGCGTCCCCGCACCCGCGCCCCACGCTCACCCGCTCGGGACACGTGCACGTGCACCACACCGGCGTCTACCTCGTCTATGTGCAGGTGAGTGCGATGCTGTATTGTGGGTGCTTTCATATCTATTGTTGCTGGTTGACGCAATTGGGCCACTGACCACAGGCCATCAACGGCCACTTGACATTTTTTTTTCATACACATGTATATTTTGTAAAGACGCACCCGCACACGTGTGACGACCATTCATTAAAGAATCTTTATTTTTGACGTGACAACGTCTTATAATTCGATAGCCGGCTGTACGCACGAAAAAACATGACTCATGCGGCGTTACCTCGCTCTGAGGCGTTCCATGTAAGGCTTGAAGCGCAATCGAGAGCGCGGAACGAGCGACAAAGAAGCACAATAGGCCGTTGTCACGTTCAACTATCGTCAGTAAACCGACTTTACAGACAACCAATTTTTTTTTTTTTTGATATATTTTTCTAACTTATATAATTAAATGTATTTTTTTCTATCTTTGAAAATTTGTCTAAAAATAAATCACACATGTCAAATTTACTTTTTATACGGTGAAATCTTAAGAAATTATCTACAAGCTTTAATTTTCAATTAACAATTTCAAACTAAACCTTAACCAAAAAACTTGTACTTCCAGATCTACTACCTAGACAGCCACGACATAATATCCTGGGTGCTCCACCGCACCAACCCGTACACAGAGGGTCGTGACACCCTTCTCCAATGTGCCCAAACCTCTCACTCGAACGAACCGACAGACAGACCGAACTCGTGCTTCTCAGCATCAGCCCTGTTCCTTAGAGCCGGGGACAGACTAGCGGTCAGGAATACGGGGGGAGATAGACATTCGCTCATGCAACCGGAAAAAAGCTTTATAGGGCTCGTCAAATTGGCCGATGCGGATGAACCGATACAAGAATTGTAGGATATATTTGAATTGAACTTTGTTACGACTACGAAGATAATAGATATTTATTTCAAACTAGCGGTCCGCCCCGGCTTCGCCCGTGGTACATATTTACGTTTTCTCTACATAAAAACCATCCTCGTACTTCAAGGAATATAATAAAAAAAGAATTATCGAAATCGGTTCAGCCGTTCTCGAGTTATGCGCTTACCAACACATTTTGCTATTCATTTTTATATATAAGATTGTTAGCAAGCCATGTGTAGCAGATTTTAAAGGACGTTCGAACGATTGCAGAAATCGAAATGTTGATGAATATTGAAATGTTGTCCATGAGGTTAATTATAAGCTCTGGCAATCGTAACTGAAAATCAGAATTAAAATAAAAAAAGACGTGTGGCACTCGGGGACTGCCGCGGTAAAGCTATTGCATGCTATGCCTTCAAGCCACTCCTCCGCGCCCGTCGGAGTGGGGAGCGTGAGGTTTTTTCGTTACGCAATTTCTGGATTCGGTCCCCGCGCTCAAGGCCCGCGATAGAAGCTATGCAATAGCTTAAAAAAATAATGGATATGTTAACGTCTACTTTATTGTCTGCTTACACATTGAGTGCATTTAAATGTAAATAAAAAAATTAAACAGTAAAAATCACCACGGAGTAAAATTTTTCTTATCCAAAAAATTTCAAGAGTGAACTTTTGTACCTTTAATATATACTCTAAGCCGTAGCGATAAGGACTACTTTAGCTTATGATCATGATTTTGTAGTATAGAAATAGAGCCTACGTGATTATCATAATGTATAGTCAAAGTGTGCCATTTTTAATAGAACAAATTCATAAATTAACAAATAAAGTGATGTGTGGCTTGCCAATCTAAAATTTTACTGAAATAACCCATAATTTTGTATTGTTGAAAATTATATATTTTTCAATATTTTATATGGTAACGAAAGATCTGTAATGCCATTGATAATATTAGTACATATTAATGTTAATATTAAATTATAATTTATTGTAATTGTATTATGTATATTTTAACTTTACCCTCTAAGATCTAAAACGCAATCAAGCATTGTGAGTTATTAAAATAAATGATTTTTTAAAATGATATTTTATTTTTTACTTAAATATTATCTGTTATACCCAAAACTTCAAAGGTCGTTGTACTTTTTAAAGAAAAATAAAGAAAATATAGAAGTCAACATAAAACGGAGCTTAAAGCTGGCGTCTTCGCCTGTGTTTAAAACTATACATTAGGTACAATTTATAGGTACGACGTGACAGTGGTATAATCTGTCTACGTAGAAGTTTTAGTTTAACACCAAACACCACCATATTCATGCCAATTTTCGCATTTATGCCTAATACTGTGAACGTTGTGAAAATAAAAAATACGAAGAGTTACGTTTAATAGGATAAGTAATATAGAGCCGAAATCTGTCTAAAAATGACTCAAATCGGCTCTATGGCGGCCAAAATCTAATAAAACCGCTTCAAATGAATATCATCGCCGTATCAGAAAAAGTAAACACACCTAGATTTAATAAGCAAAACTAGAATCGAACAAATGTAATCTATCTAGAAATTATCCTAGATTCAATCTAGAATAGCAATTGATGTTCGCTGAAGCGCGAATAGGCCTCGAAATCAATCGCGTTTTGCCTAATTCATTCAGAACCAATTCCTCTCGGATTTCAGCAATAAAAACAATTTATTTCTAATGGAATTTTAATTGACAAAATGACTTCGAATTATATAAACTTCAAACGATATTTGTACTGAAATTCCATTTGCTTCATAAAAAGCTTCGAATACTACAAAAAATAAAGTAAAAAAGCAAAGGTTAATTTGAATTCTATTGAGAGGGTTCCATTTATCTTAAAATTTTCTTTGTTATAACAAACGAAGTTTATTACAAAGATTTGACAAAACCGAATTGTGCGTTAGGTAACCATTTTTTTCTGTATGGCAACGGCTTATTATAGAAAACTGTTTATCAATACATTCTGCAAAGCTGTAGCAATATCTTGAGTGAAGCTTTAATATAAAAAGGTTTTGTTGTATGTATATGAACACCTATATTAGATGTCTCTTTATATAAGGCTTTGTTTTTAGCATTGAAATTGATAAAGCACTTTAATTTCAGTAATAATTTAAATAATAAAATCATTATAAATCGCAAACTTGTTTGGAGCGCAAAGAATATAAAATTATCGTGAAAAATAAACTAACTACTTCCGCCGGCTCTGCCTAGGTTGATATAAAATAAAGTCAGACTTTACTGATGAAAGTAAAAAAATACGCCTTATTTATTACAAATACATCATACATTTTTAAAGGGTTCAAAATATTAGTAAAAAGTACAATACAATGATTATTGTTAGAATATAATAGTGTCCGACCGAAACTGGTTTCCAGGCCGAAACCGAAACCGAAACCGAATGTTCGGCCGTGGCTTCAGTTTCGGCCGAAACCGAAACCGAAACCGAAACTCACGTGGTCAAGTATGAAATTTCTAAAAATACTGAACTTTGGTGCATTTTACCTATTATTTTGCCTTAATTAGGGCATGAAATGAAAACATAGTATATTAAATTTGTTGTAATCATTTATTTAATATAAAATAAAAAAATAATATTTTTCAAATATTAATAATAACAATTTTAATTTTTATTATTTTTTCAAATTAAGTTCTCAGTAAAATCAGTCATCTAAATCAAATCAGTAATTGTTACTGTTACTTTAAATACTTAAGTTTTGGTATTTTGAGATCTTTCTCTTTATTAAAGAGTCTTTAATACTTTGGATTGGTATTTGTACCTACTTAGAAGACTTTAGAAGAATAATCAGTCTCTTTTAGGTACCTCTTATATAAAAATAATAATTATTAATTACTATTACACCCAGTTCCAATCTCAACATAGATAATCAAAAATTGTTTCCACCAGCGTGGGTCAACCAACGTTTTGACAGCGTCCGTCAAAGCGTTCCCGAGGAAAACGAAGTTAGGCGAGCGTGAACGTGTGTGAACTAAGTTCACTGAACTTGCGAAATAAGTTTCGGTTTCGGCAAAAGTTTCGGCCGATTTTGGCCGAAACCGAAACTGCGGCCGAAACTTGATTTTTGGCCGAAACTCGGCCGAAACCGAAACCGAAACCGAAAGTTCGGTCGGACACTAGAATATAAGGAATAAAGTTGACCTTGAATTTTCTCGAATTTTCTTAACGATTGTACCCATTGAGTACAATCACTGGGAAAGTAAGTAATAGTCAAACAAACAAGAGCCAACAAATAAGCAATTAGTGAGAAACAAGTAGGTACACAAGAAATCGGCTTAATTCAGCAACGTTGGTAAGTTTATGATTTATGAGCTTTTTAAGAGAACAATATTTTTGACCTAACGAATATTCTTACTTTAAATGAGGTTTAAACTTTAAACAAGTAATAATAGACCTAGTATTTTCTAGTGTTTGATTTTACGCGAGTATTTAGAAATTAAACACTTTACAGCGAGTGTGGTCACGGGGAGAATAATATAATGAATAAATCGCGTTTAAAATCCGTTAAAAATCTTTAATTTATAATAATAGACCTTACACTACATTATATCAATATGAGAATTTAAAAAAAATTACGATTTGAGCAAGAAGTTGCTTTTTCTGAAGCTTCGAATAATATATGTAGGTACGTACTCTATCTCTGAGAACTGTGAAGGTAAGGAGAACCATAAAACTTATTGGCATCGCCTTTGCAATATTACCCAAATAAAAAATATTCCACTACAATAAATAAAAATATCGTGGTTCAAAAGGATAATTTTCTTCTCATGTCAAACGGACGCCTCCAATTAAACGGCACAAGAAAAGCCTTACAAGACCCTTGAACTGTGTTCACAAAACTCGCCTGTTATATTATGTTCAGTAAAACTTTTTCCTTTATATCTCCAGGCAGTAGGCAAAAATTAAAAAGAAATAAAATGCCTGAGATCATTGTTCATACTTGTAACTTTGGTTACAAAACTTGAAATGAATGAAAAATACTTTATTGCACTGAAAATACATAAATACATATAACAATGACAAGACTACAGAAACAGCAAAGGGCGGCCTTATTGCTATGTAGCGATCTCTACCAGGCAACCCAACAATCAAAAACCTTCTTGATAAAGCTCAATAATAAGGTTGATTAGAATTTAGAACAAAGACACGTTTAAAACTCAAATTATTATTGATGCCGTGTCGGTGTCGTACCTGTAAAGTTATTTCCGAACTGATCATTAATATCACTTAAAACTCAGATCGTAAACGTTAATTAAGAGGAGTCAAGGAAGTTTTCAGTTATGATGTGAATAATATATCTATATATCTATACATATAATCTATACATATAATAAAATCGTAGGAAAGTCAAAACTGTACATTGAATATTTTTTTAAAAGAATACATAATCCATGATCTATAATCGATATAGAAGCCAAAAACATAGTTTTTAGAATTTTTGTCTGTTTGTCTGTTTGTCTGTTTGTCTGTTTGTCTGTATGTTTGTCCAGGCTAATCTCGAAAAGTACTGCATAGATTGACTTCAAATTTTGCATGAATATTACTAACAGGTCGGGTGAGGCTTTTTTAAACATATTATCATGCTATCACCTCCGGGGGAGGAGCTGTGAACCTTTTTTTTTCTTACGTATTCCGTGTATTACGACAGCGTACAATCTAAAGACTCATGTTTAAATGTTGGTTTCGGGTAAGCGATGCTATTATCTAGCTTTACACAATAAAAACTATGTCATTTACGTAATTTGGGCAGAGAATCAGTTTAATGAATTTATTAGTATACAAATTTGAAACAGCGCCATCTATGAGATTTCGTAAAAATCAAATCAATTTACATGTTAACACTACTGAACACAATGTTAAAAATTAATAATTTAAATATAATTATGTTATTTATTTATTTAACTCTTTAACCCATATCTTCCCTTCCCTATAAGGTGCGCTTATAATTCGTGTGAATATACTACATTTTTAAAAGTGAGGGTAGATGTTTATTATTTTAAGTCAAACTAGACACCATTACAGTTAATCTAATATTGATTGTGTTCATTGGTTACATTTTTTTTTAAAATCTTCGTGTTTTAAAAATTCGATAACGAGGCGGGACTCGAACCAGCATTCTTAAGTGGTCGAATTTTTTCTATTCTTTATAAATTTATTGTTTATGAATTTATATTTATAAACAATAATACAAAAAGGTTAGTTCGTTGATAATTATTATTCCTTCATCATTTACATGTTGTAAGTAAAAATATACTTTGACTGTTAATACTTTTGTTCAGTATTTACCTGTATGATTATTGCTTGGTAATTAATATATTTTCATGTCGTATACCTAATTAAAAACATAAGTTTGATGTGAAACTAGCTGGATTTATTTTTACACACTCACAGTCTTATATTTTGTGTTAATGTTAAAATAGTATTAATAGTGTAAATCATAATATTTTTTCACAATTAAAAATATTTCCTTTTTTTGATGGTGTTGGCATCGAATTAAACTGCGCTGTCGTTCCGTTCACAAAAAGTGAAGTTATGAGGGCCGAATATGTAGCCGCCTCAACTTACGGAAACGAGAGTAACCTGCGTTGTCTGTTAGTTATTGTATAGTCGAATTTAACGTTACATGGAAATTGGCATCTAATTATATGTATAATACTTATATTAAATCTGTAGAGGTCAATTCTGTACATGAAATATATTTCCTAAATAACTGTCACGAGGTGATTAGGGATCGACACTGACGCCAAAAATTTTTGTCCGTCTGTCTGTCTGTATAACCGTTATAGAAACAAAAACTACTCGACGGATTTAAACGAAACTTGGTACAATTATTTTTCATATTCGTGAGCAGAGCAGTAACTCCATTTTTAAGCTTTCGTCGCGTGTGCAACCTTAAGGGTTAAAGCTACACAGAAATCAAGTATGAAAGAATTAATGTTCTCCATATTATATAAAAAATATCTCCCGACATCATAATTAATGTCTATCTTTTATGGTTGATCTTAGGAGTTCAAAGCTTTCTGATTATATTTGTCTACTAGCTGTGCCCGCGACTTCGTCCGCGTGGAATAGTGACTATAGGACCTATGACCATGGGCTCAGGGTGGGGCAACAATAATTGTTTTTATTTTCATGCTTCCACTCCCACGCCCACTCCCAGGCCCACGCCAACGCCCACGCCCACTCCCCTTCACAATTGGTACCTACCAGATCAAAGCCAGGGTAAGCGCCCCACCCAGCCCCACGGTGGCTACGCCCATGCTGAATTACTACTTAACATACAATTATTGAGTAAATACGTACTACCATAAATAATTAAAAGAATTGTTATTAAAATTTCTTACTAAACTGAGCTAAAAAACTTACGTACCAACTTATTAAAGAAAATCAAGAAATGAAATGCCTAACCTATACCAAATAGTTACTACATAATATTGTAATTAAAAATTATGATTAGTATATAATATCGAAAATCAAAAAAGAAATGCCTAACTAATTCTACGTAAAATTTCTTTTAAATTATGTCATATTATTTTTTAGGAACCAGGGAGAGGAGCAAATTCTATTTCCTTCCTTTCTTAAATGGATGTTTTTAATAATGTATGGTGTAGCCACTGATCAGCTTAATCGATACTCAATTTTTATCAAATCCAGCAACAAATCCAAATTAGATGTTTCCTGTCTCACGCACGTAACTAAAGGCTGAAGAGAGAGAGACGTAACTTAACCGTTTAGACGAAGAAAAGTGTAGAAAGAAAGTAGTAGAAAAAGGAATAAATAATTTCATAAACTTCCCAACGATCTTTAAAAATAAATTATTATATCATTTTTTTCATTCCCACTTTTACCCCTATGTAGGTATAATAAGTGGATGAACCGATTTCGATACAATTTATCTAAGAACCAGCGTCGGAAAATATGCTGCCTAACAAAAAAAAGCCGCATCTAATTCGGTTTACCTGTTAGCCAGCTACGGTGCCATAGACAGACACACACACACACACACAGAAATACATAGCAGTCAAACACATAACACCCGTCTTTTTGCGTCGGGGGTTAAAAATATAATACGACATAATTTAAAGGACATTTTGTGTGGCAAATTTACCTATTAGAAGTAACCATAATGTTAATTTGACCCCGCCCCCCCTACTACCTCAGCTTACCCCCAAACCCTTGGGGAATTTTGATATGATCATCTGGACATGTAAAGGAATAACTGTAGCGTCTAACAGATAAATTACGTTTTATAAACAAATACACTGTAATAAAATAAAATACACTGTACAGTGTACAATAGAATGCCTTAGCAAATGTTCGCCGTGATTACTTATAAATTGTCATAACTTTTTTATTTATGAACCGATTGACATGAAATAAACACTAACTGTTAAATGAACATTACCACAATACATTAGTGAAATCCGCATCTAAATCGGATAAGCCGTTTCTGAGATTAGCGTGCACAAACATACAGACAAACAGACAAAAAAAATTTTTAACTACAGTTTTGGGTTCAAGATCGATTTAATAATAACACCTGCTAATTTTTTTCTACATATTTTCATTGTACAGACATCGCTTTTCCACAATTTGATTATATGTATTGATGATGATGATGATTGATGATTATAACACTCTCAGTCCGTTTTAACTTAATTTTTATTTACTCGCATCAGTGCCACCTAAAAATTCTTTATATCGAAATTCGAGCAAAGCTAAGAAAATGAGAAATAAGAGTTCTCAAGGATCGTTAGAGGTAAGAGGCTTACTATTGACCGAAAACAACATATTGTGTTATGCCGAGAACCTGAAACCGCTTCACAACGAGAATTGCGGCTCACAGCTGACCGCGAACGGCATGTACTATCCTGTGAGACCGAAACCTTCACTGAGAGGGTATAACGTCTCACAGCTGATCGCAAATGGCATATTTTATCTCGATAATCTGAAACTTTTACTCAATATGAAGACCGATTGACAAATGATAGGGTGCACCATAATATTATTCGATCTCTTGAAGATGAACATGAGCATAAGCAATGACTAGAGTAGGGACGCGAATATTACCATTATTTGAGACAAGATTATTTGAGACAAGTACGATTAATAAGTTTGTTTAATGAAAGATTAAGAATTGAAACTATTTGGTCTCTTGAAACGGACGAATAGCGAGAGGCCCGTCTTACTGTAGACAGATTTCGACAGTCTTAATGACTTAAGAGGTAAACATAGAAGATCAATCTACGAATTCGGTGGTGTGGTCCGACAAATATAAAAGTGGGTTTGCTTATAACCTCACAATTGATTACAGATCATCTTAGGTATAGGCGATATTAACGTAGTACGTTCTTTTTGTAATGCTTTAAAGAGGAGTAAGGAGTCGGCTTTCGTTTGAAGATACACCAGAACCTTTGAAATCACTACTTTTAGAGGAACATGTGCAATCTAAACAGTTCTTAGACAATATTCGCTCTTATAGTAGTGCGTTTTAAATTATCCTTTGGTGCTCAACAATTATCAGAGGATCCTTTCATGCTTACTTTTAAGATACAAGGTCAAGTTTATCATTTGATAGGATCCTTTTTGCCTGAAGGCCAACCTAAGTTTCTTCAAATATATTTTATATTCGACTACAACGAATAGTCGAATACAAGAAATCAATATTTCTCGAATTTAAAATATTACAATTTTTCCTACAGTAGGGCGACGAATGTATTTTCGCATAGTAACGGAGGGGAACTCGCAGGGGGTCAAGTGACGCGGGCCACGTACCACAAACATGCTTAGTTTGTTGTACCGAGCGCGAAAGAAAGTCATCGTGTTTTTAGTAAAATTACTATGTAAACTAACGTAATTTAATACTTAGGTACATATTATATAATGATGCGCTCAAACTGTTAATCTACATTTAATTTAGATTATTATTTGAATTACTAAGTAATGTAGAATTTAAATCAAATTCACTCATGTTTTCCTCAGATTTTCGATGTCCTCCGATTTTAAGATTTTCTTATCAGAGTATTCAATTTTAATGTAGTTTATTTTTATAAGAGACAATTAAGAACATTCAAAAATAAAGTGTCACGTATTTTTTTAAACGACGAATGACGAAAAACGACGTAATCGCGGACGAAGTCGCGGGCAACAGCTAGTTTTTAATAAATCAATATGTATGGATATGTTATATTTTCAATATGAGTGTAGTTCTATTTTATTCCATAGAAAGTTTTACCTATTGTCCCTTTATGTTGCCCTCTAAGAATCTTAGTCTATAGGAAAATCTTAATACATTCTAAAGAATATTTTATTACTATATAATACATATATATCAATACTTAGCTTTGTCATAGAGAAAAAAAATTTAATAGTTTATTTTCTAAGTTGCACGTTTCCAACAAATTGCAATGAAAAATTGGGTGCACTCAATAGCTGTAAATAGAACTGAAACAAAACACAAAACAATGAAGACTGATGACCACTGAGAGCAAACAAAGTGCAACTAATAGGTCAATATAGCATGTGCAACAAGGCGGGCCTAACAGAGCTAATGTAAATAAAAGAGTACAGTCTGTATATGACCTAAGCTCCTGCCGCACTATCGATCCGCGCTTATATAAACCCCCGCACTCCACAGCCCTCACGCCTTCCAGCTACGCCGTGTTCCGTAGGTGGCTGTGAGCCCACGGAACTCCGTTTTATTGCGCAGCCGTCGCGCAGGTTTCACCAACTTTCAGTATCCCAGTTATCTTCCAGACTTCCACCAGCTCGAACGCTGTTCGCATTGCCGACTGGTATTGTTGTGGCAGTGATAAATGTTTTAAGGTAAGGCAACATCCAACATTCGTAGAACTTATTTGATAAATATCTTAAATGTTTTTTTGGACAAGTATGAGTTTTTCAGGAATTTTTAAAAGTTGCAAATTTTTATGCTATTCATGATTTTGTAGGAGGTATCGAACAGACTAGTGACCTACATTATTTTGCAGGTTGCAGATAGGCATATTTTTAAAAACGGCTGAAAAATGCTTTTCAGATAACATAAACAAAATCACCTGTAAACAAACAAGTCAATAACTGCGTTAAAAACAACCGACTTCAAACTTGCACTTGCAACATTTACAAATACAGACAAAAATGCTCATAAAATAAAAACTACTGGGCCTATCCGAATAAAATTTTTATGGGACCAATTCGACACCATCCCGCATCGAACAAAAAAAGAATCACGTAAATCGGTTCAGAAACCACGGAGTAATCGGTGTACATACATAAAAAAAAAAAAAAAAAAAAAACATACCGGCCGAATTGATAACCTCCTCCTTTTTTTTGACGTCGGTTAATGAACATGAGTTGTAAGTTTCAATTTCATTGACGAAAATGTGAAACAACTAAAGGAACAATGAAAGTAAAATATTTTTTTCTCAAAATAAATATGTAACTTCTAAATGATAATAATTTTAAACTAATAATTTTAATAATTAAAAAAAAGCCTACACTCTCAGTACGTTCAAGCTTTCAATGATATTGATCTGACGAGTTTACAAGAAGAAAGGAAAGCTTTTAAATTCAATTCCACTCCTTCAGCCGGGAAAATATATTTTTTTAAATAATTAATGTTTGGTTTGTTTCTGAGACTATTTTAATTGAAATTGAGATTTATTCTTCATGTGGTAGAGAGGAAAGTTTTTGTTTATTTATTTGTTTCGATTTAACTCTATCTACTCCATGAATTGAAATTTATTTGACCATACCATTTTAAACAAAAGGGCTATAACAAAGGGCTTTTTATATACCCGGTCAACACGTCGAGTGAAGCTGGGAAGAGCGGATAGTCAAAAGTAGATAAAGAAAGATCTAAATTACTAAACGAAAGTAAAGTTTCGTCTTTTAATAATGAAAATACAAGATTGTCCCTGGGCACTGCTCACCAAAAGGTCTAATTGAAATAATGAGACTTTAAGAGGTAAACATATAAACACACAAATTCCTTCAATTACAATAGATCCCAAGAGGCACATTTATCAAATAGCCGTACCCTTCAAAGTATGTAGGCAACTAATGGCAACTTTAAAACACGTTTAAAACCTAATTTTCCTTCATATGATTCCTAAATACGACTTTCTTCATAAATGAAATAAAAAAAAATATTGAAATTAATTAATTTTTAAGGTTGCTTTTAAATTTCAGAAATACCTACTGAATTATCCAGCGATTGAGCTAATATTATACATACAATTAATTAACATTTGAACCATTAACTAGGTTCATAATTATTGTATTTTTATTGGAAATTGATCATGCTTTTGTTTTAAAGAAGATTTTTTTTCTGCCGAGAAAATTTTATTGTTCAATGTAATCAACAAATGTTATTAATTTCATGTTGGATTGTAACAACATACATTTTTAAAAATTTAAGTTCGTATTATTTAATTCGAAAATTCAAACACTTACGTGCATAAAGTTACTTTATCAATTTGTAGATGTTATCATTTTAAAACCAAAATTGAATACAGATACTTGAATCTTAATATCAGAATACAACCCATAAATAAAATGAAGTAAATAATTAAGCTTAATAAATGTTTTTATAAATGATGGTGGATTATATTTATAGCCCAGATTTCCAGATAGAAATAAGTAAGTAAGTGGTTTTGTAAATAGCAAAGTAATGTTCAATCCTGAAAATGATAGATATGCGTAATAAATTGTTGGGAAACGGGCGTAATCTCAGAGGTAATATAAAGTGATCTTGTTTTCTATAAGTCGCTTGAGGGTAATAGCGTCGGCGTCGTTAGAGTGCTCTTCGTAATTCGATTTCACGTTGAAAAGTTTCCTTGGGAAATAACATTCATACCGTGCTGTGACATGTGTTAGAAATTATATTTGAAACGTGTTGAAAATATTATAATATGTTAATTAAATATTATAATATGTTAT
The DNA here is from genome assembly GCF_061535455.1 of Colias philodice. Taxonomy (NCBI): domain Eukaryota; kingdom Metazoa; phylum Arthropoda; class Insecta; order Lepidoptera; family Pieridae; genus Colias; species Colias philodice. The sequence goes on along the minus strand of NC_143091.1, from coordinate 10,565,068 downwards.
AAAAATGTATTATATATAAAATATAATACATTTTTATATGTATTATATATATAAAATATAATACATTTTTATATGTTAACGCGATAAGCTTTTTATCTTGCAGCGAACGATTATTGCGTAGAGTTTATTTTGTAGACGAACGTAGAAAAATAAACGGTGAAATTTATAAGAATTAGTTATGCCAATGCTCTTTTTAAAGTGAAACTTTTATTACATCGTCTCAAACTTTTTGGTCTGTGTAGCGCATGTCGCGTGTATCGCGGCTGCCGAGTAGGTATACCTACTCGGCAGCCGACCGTCACGCGACATGCGCTACACAAAGCAGTGTTCGGAACCGTTCGAACAGTTTCACTTTTACCGTGGTTTCATAAAACCACACAACATTTTTTTTAATTAGTATGATCATTTTAAGAAACATTCGACTATATTTAACTAGCTTACCCACGCAACTTCGTCTGTTCGAAAGGAATATTGTTTCTCACTTCTGCAAAATTTTAATTGATTAGCTCGTTGAAAAAATCAAATCGAATTGTCATATTTACATAATTATTTCCCCCATCGAAATTACGAGAAGGTATAAAAATTATACAATTTTCAATTGATTAAAAAAATATGGTTATTTTATGCTACCAGAATTCATACGATGGGTGTATTATGGATATGGGCCGTAGCGGCCTGTTTCCTGGCCACCTCGGTGGCGGATAGAGGAGGGTCCCTCCGCGGCGCTCTTGAAGCCCTTCAGCGTCGTCAGCGCGGCAGAATGCACAACCAAGGTCCAGTCATACCACAGGACTATGATGCATTGTACGAATTTGTACCACCGCAGGCTTATGCAGGTACAATGTCATAGTAACTTTAATATTTATTATAGTTTTGTAGCATCTATGGAGTATGATACAAAGTGATCTTTTTCAGAGCCCGATTATGCCGTGGACGTTGAGGATATGGATGAAGAACCCTCCCCACAATATGTTGTTAAATTGCTTGAAAACAATGAAGTACCTCCCGATGCTTATGAATACAAAATTATTAAGAAAAAGAATTCCGTTCCCCGATCCACTACTAAAAAGGAATCCGCATTTCGTGAGAGAAGTCAACATGCAGATAATGATAGACTACGTGATCTTTTTATGGAAAGAAATGAGCCTCAGGAAAAGGAAGAGATGATCGTAGAACGCCCTGAAAATGATGCAGAATATGCTGTACTTTTAGGCCAACTGTGGACAAAGTATAAAAATAATAAAGCTAATGCTAACCATGCTGACAAAGCACCACAAGGTGTAGTGAAACTCTATAAGGAAAAAATAGTTAAGAAACGATATCCTAATAATTGGGGCCCAATTGCTTTTAAAAGGAAACGTAGCTCAGACTTCGAAACGGAACTTCCAGTTGCGAGTGAATTAGATGAAAATAAGAGTCTTGATGGTAATCAAGATACCGATAACTCAAATTACAACGCATATGACGTATCTGACGACGACAAGGACGACATTCGGGAGGAATATGCTATTGCTTTCCAACCCCTAGACGATGATAGCTTATCGGATTTAGCCGATGAAGATCAATATGCATATGAAAACATTGAAAAACGTTTTCCTGTTTCAAAACGCAGTAGCAGCAGTACTGGAAGCGCTAATATGCAAAAGAAAAGATTCGTCTTAAATAATAATAATGCAAAAACATTCAGAAGTGGTGCAGGTACGGATCCAAAAATAATACAAGATTTATCTAAAATATTTGGTAATTCAGAATATGAAATTATTAAGAATCCCGTTAAACGAAGCAGTGAACACGAAGAAACTCCTCATGAAATTAAGCCTCCTCGTGTTCCACACGATAACAACACCCAAGAACATTCTAATGCATCATTACCTGAAGATGTAAGTCATGAGCATCACGGTCATCCTCCGGGTGTATCAGGCAAAGAAATTGAACATGATATATCAAAGCACGATCATAGTCATGATCATAATCATGATCACAGTCACGATCATAGTCACGATCATAGTAACGATCATAGCCACGAGCATGAGGCGGAAAAGACTAAAGTTGTTAGAAAAAAATCCATTGATTGGTCTGACTATTTTGGAATTGATAAGAGATTTAAAAAATCTGTGCCCCCAGGCAGTAATCTAAATGAAGACAGACTTAAGAAGATGTATTTTGATACTTTTAACAAAGAAGTTGTGTATCCTGTCAATAATATGAGGAAGAGCAGCTACATGAAAAGAAGTTATGACCCACAGAAGTTTAACAACAAGGCAAATATTGCTCTACAGTTACGCGGAGAAAAAAGAAGTGCCGGTATAGACACGGAGACGGAGACAAAACTAGATAACTTTGACAAAAAACTAAAGAACATGGAAGGACTTATCGTAGATGAAGCTCTACATTACTCCAACATGGGAGAGGAGTTGGACTCTAAAGAAGAACAAGAAATGAAAGAAAAATTACTATCTCGACTAGCGGCAGCTTATAGCTTAGAAAAAATGAGAAAAGCATTAAAGGAATTCAAACAAAGTCTACAAGTGCAGCGAACAACTCCTTCATCGCAATCTACACCTGAGGCTGACGCTAAAGACAAGCGAGTTGCTGTTAAAAAAGAAAAAATAAACATGAGTAATGAGATTCCTACAGAACATCAACGTAAAGGTGACATTAGTGAAGATTTTGAAGATGAACAAGGTGCAGGTCATTATATAAATGGCAAGCTTGAGGAACAATTGTCTGAAGGATACATGGGAGGAAGTGGACGCCATCGCTCGCCTGTCATTTCAACGGGTAATGTTTTTTTTTTAAGTTGTTAATGATTGAGTTGTTGATAATTATTATCATGAATTGATTTTTAATTTTGAAAGCTAATCGTACATTTTACGTTACAGTAAGCTCTGCTGGTGCGTGCCCAGTTCTGGCTAAAATTGTGCAGCGATGTCGTGGAGTCGATTTGTTAGCCGGAGACCGCGGTCAATTGTTCCTCCCGTTGTGCAGTTTACATCAAATTTGCTACCTTTGTGTGAGTATAATTAAAACATGAAAAGCACAGTTAAAGTTCATTTCATAACCTAGCTACGTTATTTGCATATTTTTTTAAACAGGGTGAAGCACCACCAACAACTTGTGACCTTGTTTTTCTATCGGAAGCTGATTCAACGTGTGAGGGTGACATGAGTTGCCAGCGCGCCGCTCGTTCCGCTCTTATGGCCCTTAGAGAGTTGCACGACAATCTCGCTGACGAACTGGACGGGGAATGCGAAGCTAGCCCTTGCCTTCCCGCAACACTGAAACTGAACTTAGGATGGCAAAGAGCTCTTCAACGATAAACGATTCGATAGAGGATTTCGTCTCATATGCTCGAGTTCGGTGGCGACACCTACATCGTAGGGAAATTCATAAATGAGATTTGCAGCTCGAACATGTTAAATTAAATGTTCGTGTTCGATGAATGTATTTTATCGTAAAAGATTTGTTACTATTTTGTAATACTTATTTTCTAAATTTTAATATCGTATAGTTCTACAGTCATTGCATTTGATCGAAGTGAGTATATTTTTCTACCATTTTTTTTCGTGCGTATCTAGCCAGCCATAGATGCGTGCGATCTCAGATATGGTACATTTTTCCTGTAACATTACATACTGAGCATAAAATAATTTATTTACGCTGAATAATTTTTAATTTTATAACTATGCTTTTATATGTTGTGTATTATTCTCAGAATGATGATAATATGCATTGATTACTATTACTGATTACATTTCCTATTAAAGAACCTCATGTTGTGGATAGAGTTGGATAATATTGGAACGGAGAAAATTATTGGATTTATATATTCTAGGTATTGTATGGAATGAATTTATCGTTGTTAAATGTTTACTTGCATATTATTATACTTAATATATTTTGATGTTTGTGTTTAAGTGTGTCAACGTTACTAAGTACTTATTCTTAATTGATTATAATGATAAATGTACTTATGTGTAATATTTAAAGCATTATTGATAAAACAACTTTATGTGAAGATAAACACATGAAAATTTTGAAATATGTTAAATAAAAACATTATGAATGTGTAGAATAACTTAAAATATATAATATGTATATTATTATAATATATAAATGTTCTAACAAGTATTATATTTGTTGTTTTAAAATATGACATTTTGTTATCCATATATCGACGTTGAAAAGTATTAATTATCAAAATTAATAATTTGCATTGAAAATAATATCTATCTAATAAATAACAAATAAAAAGTGAAAGCGACTATAAAACGTAAAATTGTGAATTTTAATATCAGAGAGCACAATTTAGCACTAGTGCACCACTAGACTTTACTAGGACAATAAATGTTTATTTGCTTTCACGAGACTATTATTGGTCTTTATCTATGCCTAGAAGGAAAAGCGCTAGGAATCCAGGCTCTTATGTCTTCCGAAGGTATTTGGCATCACGTTTTGATCCTAAAATAGCATAAAAATTATACAACGCTTATATGTACGAGTATATATTTTACATTCTACACATATTTATAAACATGTATAAATCAACAAAAACAGTTGTCACCTAGAATCTTTACAATTTATATATATGTATCGTACAAAGACGGTGTCATCAGAATGCCAATAATTTTAACTTGATGTTATCACTCTATTCGTAAAGTATTCGAAGTTATATGGTAACATGAAAATAAATGTTTTCTGAAAAATTGCCTTTCACTTCCCCCTTCCCCATTTTTACATCTGCTTTACATTTGTAAGAAAATTTTACAATGCATGTTTTTTTTCGTAAGTACCTAAAGAAAAAAAAGTATGAAAAATAGTGTAGAGGAAATTCTTCTGATTTTCATAAGGGAAATCTTATCTACATTCAAGTTTTTATTTTCCCTTTGCAGTTTTTTTTTTGCTTTTAAAATCTAATTCATAATCAATTTATAATATGTACATACCTCGCATCAACACGTCATACAACATCGATAAAACAGTAATTGGAAGTGTTGAACCAGTGTCGTTCGTGCCATTATTATTGATAGAGATATAGATTTATCTGATAACGTAGTGTACAGACAATCAAAATATGTCGATAACTCAGTGCGCTAAGGAACAAATAACTAGAAACAACTTAATACTTCTGCTTATATATTATAAACAATAGTTCGTGAATATATTATGTGATGGCCGATATTTCTCATACAGAATCTCGAGGGATCGAAAACTTAGCGGCTACCGCGGGTATGTATTGTTTGTTTGTGAGTCATTCAAAAATTGTCTAAAATGTGAATCTATTGTTTTTTAGGCTTATCACAAAAATATTAAAGGGAAAAAAAGTTGTGACCTACTTAATTCCAAAATTCATTAAAGGAATCCTAGTATGAGATTTGTTTTTTCACACAATCTTTTGTCAACATTGTAATGTTAGGTATAGGTATCATACAGACCGCGTATTACATTTTAATTGATTGAAATTACTTTTATAATTCAAACACCTTTTTGCCTAGAAATACTGAAGACACCATTTAATTTGAACGTTGGAGGCAATGCAAGACCGAACACAGAATAACTTAAAATTATCTTTTTTAATTATTTGTTTTTAACTTCGAAGTATGTACATGAAAGCTTGATATGATCGCTCATAACCATTTAATCATAGATTAATTTGCTTTGTTCTCCTTATCATTATAGATGACGGAACTAATTTAAGACCGGATTCAGTTATATCGCAGCAACCACAGTCAAACGGTAAGGTAACAATTTGTAAAATTATTTATGGAATTGTTCTTATTGAAATTTATAACATTCTAGCTTTCCGCCCGCGGCTTCGCCCGCGTTTTCAAAGAAAAATCTGTTCCCGTAGGATTTCCGGGATAAAACCTATCCTATGTCCTTTCTCGGGTATCAAAATATCCCAAATTTCATGCAAATTGGTTCAGTAGTTAAGGCGTGATTGAGTAACAGACAGACAGACAGAGTTACTTTCGCATTTATAATATTAGTATGGATTAAAAACTCTATGTGGCAGATATACATTTGGTTCACATATTGGTGTTCTTTACGGACAAGTAGGTGATCAACCTTCTATATTATTTTATGCCGGTCTGACAAGCGGTTCTCGTCTTATAGAGAACTCACTCATCCTTGAGTATATTTAATACAAGTTTCATAATACAAACAAAAAATCTCTTTCAATGTATTTATTTATTAAAAAGGTTTGTAATATTCCCTAAATTTTACAGACAAACCTCGAGCCGAGCTGCCCGTGTCCACGGTCGACTGGAGGCAGAATGCCGTGACGCCTCTCCGACCCATGCATGGTCTGGACTTCCTGATCGGTGTGTCTAGCCTCCTCATTCAGCAGACAGTAGAACTTAATGATTGTAAGTCAGACATAAAAAAAAATAATAAATGTAAAGGGTACATTCACATAGTACCTACGTTACTACTGAAGAGTGGACAAGAGTACCTAGATATCCTGAAGAATAGATATATATTTTCTACTTTACTAACCTAACATAAAAATCAACCAGAATCCTCATTAATATTTTCACAATCCATTTTTCGTACGAAATTCTTCTATCAAATTTTAATACAATTTAACAGTTGGCAATAATGTAAACAAACATTTCAGTAACATCTAGCGTAGACTCAGAAAACTGGTACATTGTGAGGGTACCGAATGGTCCATCCCTGTTCTTGGCCAGTGAGAGATCGTCCAAAACACAAAGACTGTTCTGTGGTGTGGGGAGAGCGTTCACATTACACCTTCATGATAACAGCAGGCAAGGAGCCATGGATATGGAGCGGCGGTTGGCTGCTGCGTCTTGTTTCTTTCCTTTCAGATTACAAGTATGTAGCTGTCCTAAAATCGAACTGTCTGTCTTGTAAAGAAGACAAAATTATTTGTATTTTATGGAGAAATCGTTATTTTTAAATTGCTTTATTTATAGGATTGATAACAAACTATTTGCTCGATTATCAACATATTTAAGTTTTGCACGCCTCATAAGCGAAGCGTTGAGGTGGGTACTACTGTCACTTCGCGCAAAACATCTGATTTTTCAAACTTAAAATGTCTTTATGTATCATACATTGCACTTGTAAGATAAAACATACACACACATATTAAGAAAAAACACTATTTTTAACGTTCATGATATTTTTGATGTCATTTTTGTTATTTAAACTAGTTAAAAAACAGTTTAAAAAAGTTCTGTCTTGGACGTCCGTGTGTCTGTATGTGCGGATCCTTTTTCTTGTTAACACGATAGCGACCGAAATACTTTACTAATCGAGTCTTTTTTTTTCTCTTACGCTTGAGTATGCTCAGGAATAGAACCCTTTCATTTTTCAGGGTCTGATTCGATGTGGTTTAATTGTTATTAAATAAACAAAAATAATAATTAATAAATATTTATTAAAAAAAAATTATGAGGCGTGCACTTTTGGATTTTCCAAATTATTTTCATTTGTCGTCGGTCCCTAGGGATCTACTTTGAATGCAGATCGTTTTATAGTTACATTTGCTCTTACAATCTTGTTATAATAAAATTACAGGAAATGAAAGTAATCACACCACCAGGAGACTACATCGGTCGTATCCAGCAGCAGTGGACGTGGATGGTGCCCTTCTATCTAGTGAGGAATCTTAATGATGACGTCATATACGTCATCGAGGGTCCGGCTAGACTGAACAAGAGTAACTTGATATTATCAGAGTTTAAGGTATTTGGGCGTAATTATTTATCTTTAGACGTGTAAAAGATTCGTTCATTACAGACATTATGGAGTGCTTAGTTTATGACAGTTACCCAGCGTGTCTGGAACATTGTTAAAAAAATATTAACAATTTTCAAAATCAACTGATTTCAGTATCATTTTATATCCTATATTAGTCTTCTTAGGATCTTTTCGTATTTGATGCATTGTTTACCTACTTGTTCTTGACGAGGAATAATCGCCCACTTAATGGTAATTTTTGTTCAGATATTGACCAGCGATTCTCTCCGTCAAGTGGGCAAGATCTTCCACAGCTGGGACCGTGAGCTGGTCAGTTTTGTGACCACTGTCATGTTTCCAGACTGCGCAGTGCAGCCGAAGCACAAAGCTCTTCTATTGGCTGCTACATTTCTACTGGTAGAGTATTTATTAGCTATTATAAAGTTATTGAACAGGCGAAATAATATATCATTTTGAGGTGGAAATAGTTTTAATTCACAACAGATATCTGTCACACAATTAAAAATTAAATAAATAAACATTTATGATCCATACTTGGCGAAGTACTAGTAACAAGTACAATTTTGTTATTAGTTCAAAATAAAGTAGTAATAGTAGTTTTAAGATTAAAAGGAGTTTAGTCAGTAGTAGTTAGTTACATACACATTTTACCGTTCTTTATGTAGGTATATAATATCATAATAATTAATATGTTTAATTTTTTTTTCAGGAATATACATATTTTGAAAGAGCGAAAACAAGCTGCCTTCGATGCAACTGTTGTTAAAAAGATTTTAATGATCCAAAAAACATCAAAATTATATGACTTTAATTTTTTAATTGTTATTAAAATAAACTACATGAAAAGACATTGTTTTATTATTGAAAAGGGAAATACAAACACAGAAAAACCTATTTAATGATGCCTGCTTGTCACAGCTGCTTGTCTTGATAACTGTCATGATAAAATAACCTCTGAAAGCTCCGAGCATATACAAAACCATGAAACATTTTTGCTAAAATTTACTATTTGAATATTTATAAAGTTATTTTGCCTAAAAAATATTTTCCATGGTGCATCCTAAAAAATCTAGTAACTCAATTGAAAGCAAGGGCACGAAAACATGGCCGTATTATGAATATTATGTGGGCGAAAAGGATCCAGACAACAGAAGATGCGGTTATGGTGTAAATACCTGGAGTGGGGCTAAGGTAAATAGCTCATTACAATATTTTATAAAATTTAAATGGAAAGAGACGATCTAATAAGATTCTATAATAATCGGTAATCATATCTAATAATTGTTGTTATACAAATAACTTATTTAATTCGCTTATTTCATGCAGCTTTTGGGATAATTGGGCACCTCATAGTGGTGTTTAACAATAACAAAACTGGGGATTATTGTTTTTTTGTTTTATTATTGTTTTTTTTATGCACTTGGGAAGTGTGAAACCTTCGCAAATTTTCTTAGTATATTAGCAAATAATTTGGAAAATCCAAAAGTGCACGCCTCATAATTTTTTTTTAATATACATTTATTAATTATTATTTTTGTTTATTTAATAACAATTAAACCACATCGAATCAGACCCTGAAAAATGAAAGGGTTCTATTCCTGAGCATACTCAAGCGTAAGAGAGAAAAAAAGACTCGATTAGTAAAGTATTTCGGTCGCTATCGTGTTAACAAGAAAAAGGATCCGCACATACAGACACACGGACGTCCAAGACAGAACTTTTTTAAACTGTTTTTTAACTAGTTTAAATAACAAAAATGACATCAAAAATATCATGAACGTTAAAAATAGTGTTTTTTCTTAATATGTGTGTGTATGTATTATCTTACAAGTGCAATGTATGATACATAAAGACATTTTAAGTTTGAAAAATCAGATGTTTTGCGCGAAGTGACAGTAGTACCCACCTCAACGCTTCGCTTATGAGGCGTGCAAAACTGTATTTTAATAGCCACATAAATGTACGTAATTTAATTTATCAGCTAAGACTACATAGTTATAATGTTTAGTCCCTAGAAAACTATGATGGAGGCTTCACCTTTGACACAATGCACGGTTCTGGAGAGTATCGTTGGAAATTCCATGGTGAAGATGGGATACCTTGCACCTATGAGGGGCATTTTTATAATAATTGCATACACGGTTATGGACTAATTTCTTTTCCTGATGGAAGAACTTTTCGAGTAAATACAATTTTTTATTGCATCCAAATATCTATTGGCCTTAAATATGACATAAAATTTTCGAGAATTAATATTGCTGTATATTCAGGGATTGTTCAATAACAATATGAGATGGGGTCCTGGTATTCAGTCACACACAGCATTACGAGATGATGTAGGTCTCTGGAAAGACACTCAATTGATAAGACTGGCGTGGAGGCCGCAAGCACCCAGTGTAGTGCCTGACTTCACGTCCAATAATATAGGACGGATGATCGTCGAAGGACATAGGAAATTGCTCACAAATACTATAAGACATGTTAGTAATTAGATAAAATATAACATTTGGGTTACAAAATTTTTGTAACAACATTTGTATCATCATATGTATCACTTCCGTATTCACATAACCTCTGTTTAAATATGCACAGAATTTAGATTTTACTAGTGGTCTTTAAAATAAAAAAGATATAATATTTAACAATAGATAGGAGAAACAAATTGTGCGTTAGATCTTTTGAAAAATTGTGGCGCGGATCCTCGTCTTGCTGTAGAAGAATGGAAAAAACTGTATCCAAAACATTGCACGGACCTTGCTAGCCCGCTATGCCAGGTTGAAATATTCAATAGTGATTATTATAAGGACCGCATTGAATCTTTGGAGCAATTCAATAACAATATACAATTTGAAGACACCCAGGTAAATTACTTATAAAAGCATTTGAATTAGTTAAGTAAAATTTTAAGGTAAATAAAAAAATCTTAATTTTTTTCTTAGATTCCACAAGATAGCCAGGAAAGTTTTCAAAAAGAAAAATTTTATGCTTGGAACAATAGCAATATTATTATAAACATGATGAAACATTGCTATGAGCACGAAAAACAAAGAGATAATTATGAAATTGATTTAAATACAATTTTATCTGGCCCACGAAAACTTTTCAAAATGGCTGGCGCTCATGAAGCAGATTGCAGAACTTTACTTTTGACAAGCTATCTAGGTTACATAGCAAATGTAGCAGACCTCATAAATAAACATAATGTAAATCCAAATGTAGCTGACATACAAGGAAACACGGCATTAATGTACGCAACAGTAAGTACACGTATACTACTTATAGAATACTAGCTTTCTGCCCGCGGCTTCGCCCGCGTTTTCAAAGAAAAACCCGTTCCCGTAGGATTTCCGGGATAAAACCTATCCTATGTCCTTTCTCGGGTATCAAAATATCTATATACCAAATTTAATGCAAATTGGTTCAGTAGTTAAGGCGTGATTGAGTAACAGACAGACAGACAGAGTTACTTTCGCATTTATAATATTAGTATGGATATAATTGCTATTCAGTTTATGTTAAATTCTCCATAAATTAATTTAAAGTGTGGTGATCAAGTGGATACAATAAGTTTTCTTGTGGACGCTGGAGCAGATATCGATTGCTTCAATGATTCGTGCTGCACATCATTAGGTGTAGCGCTGATACGGTACACCTGTGCCGTCAACGATGTACCACCCAACTTAATTCTTCAAAGTTTGCTCCCACCTCCTATAGTACCAGCCCCACGTAAGTATATTCTTTCAATAGAATGTATTTCAGTCTCTTAATTGAATATAATTGGATATACGATTATAGCTCCTATAGAACCAAGAGCTTTTGAATGGCATCTTTCTCGCGATCTCGCATCCCAAGGTACCACTGTAACCTTAATAAAGAGCTCAAGCAAGACAGTGCGAAGCCTCAGTCAAAAGAAAGTAAAATCGCAAATGTCTATAAAAGATCAAAATATGGGAAGAAGGAAAACTGAAACAGCGTCAACGAAAGCTCCAGAGACAGAATACGATTCTGATGATTCACTATCAGAGAATAAGAAAGTATATAGTAATGTTAGCAGAGAATTTACGAGTAAAGTAAATGATATTTTTCAACAACCTAATACAAATAATACAGTTCCATATTTGTTTGAAATCAACGACATGGTAATGGAAGTTGAGGCCCTTGAAGAGGAACCTAAAAAGGTTCAGGATAAAAACGTTAAAAAGGTTGTATCTAAAGTAATGAAGGACACGGTGAAAACTAGCAAAGAATTGGTATGGTCCAGTTCAGATAAAGTAGAGTCCGAGAACAGCTTTGAAAAACAAAGACATAAAATGTAAGCGAATTACGCAACTTTTTGTTATAATATTATGTCTGTATTTTAGTTACATTCTACCTACAATCTACTTATGTGATATTACTTATTGTTACTTAATGACACGCAGGTTGGAACAAATGAAGCTGACTATTTTAGAACTTTTGACAAAGGGAGCTAAACCTCAATTAGTTCGTTGTCCACAGCCTGCATTAGTCATAGCAATTTCTAGTAATTGTCCTGATTTGATTAAACTTTTAGTTCAATATGGGGCTGATGTAAATGAAATTTACCCACAGGTGCCAAAAACTCAAAAAAATTTACAATTATTTTTGGAAATAAATTTAAAATAAATTAACGGTTTTAATTATTTATTTAGATTATTGGATATTCACCATTAGACATCGCAGTTTCAAAACCGTTTACACTTGAAAATTTGGAAATCGTAAGAGCCTTACTAGAAAGTGGTGCCAATGCTAAACGCTGCATTTATTATGACGATACTGGCTCATCCGATATAACAGTATATAAGCCTCATAAACTAGGTCCTACACTTCTACATGCTGTGATTGCAAGAAAGGCTGAAAACGAAAATGAGGAAGAGGTTCTATGAATAACACCTGTTTTTATATTGTTCATATTTTTTTTTATTCCAAAGCCTTTATCAACTTTATTATATTTTTGTCCAGATACGGCAGCTATTGCTAAATCTATTACTTGATTACAACTGTGATCCAACATCACAATTTAAAGGGCGATCGGCTATCGACTTAGTAATGTCAACAAATATTGCACTTTTTGATGTATTTATAAGGAATCCTAAAACTGATCTCAATTGTATTATCAATGATTTAAATCAGAATGTGTTGGTAAAAATGTTCTGGGTTCCTTTCTTTAAAATCGTACCTATCACAGAAAAAATTCAAACCGTAAGTAGTTCTGTTGCCACTTGCTCTATTATTAGCCCGGTTTACACGCACGCTCTTTCGCGCGCGATTCGGCTTTCACGCGGGAAAGAGCGAGCATCAGAGAGAACGAGATTGCGCGTCCACTCCGCACACACTCCAACGCGCCACGCTTTCCTTCGTTCAATCGCGCGCGATTATCGTTTACACGCACAATCTTTCCTCTTTCCTCAAAAACACACGAATAATCGCGCGCGAAAGAATAAGTGCATAAAAAAACGTGACAAAACAATCCCTCGCGATTGCGCGCGCGTGCTTTCCCGCGTTTAATCCCGCGCACTCAATCACGCGGTAAAGAGTGTGCGTGTAAACCGGGCTAATAGTCTCTATTAATATTCATTAACTAGCTGTGCCCCGCGGTTTTAAATATTATATATTCATGAATATTTTTTAGCTTACAAATTTATTGCTCTACGGTGCTGATCCCCTTCTTCCTTGTAAAAACGGCCAAGAAAGATATGAAAATATTTTCGTTTTTGCCAAGAATTCATTGTCCGAATTAGATAATACTCAAGTGAAGGCCTCCAGTCCAACCGGTCTGTAAATTTGTCGTCAATTGAACAAGTATTATTGCTTAATGTCAAAATGTTCAAAGAAAATTATGTTCTAGCTCACGATTAAGACCAAAAAGGTAAAAAGCCTGAGAAACCTAAAAAAGATGAGAAATTAACTACAAAATCAGTAGGAAAGATGGTTACTGATGACAAAGAAGATTATAGACAAGCTATTGAACTTGTTAAAGAATGCGCAAGACTACTACATATCAGATGGTTGCAAGGGAAATTAGTTAAAGAGCTAATTTGTACAATAGACAAGTAAAATTCCTGCTATAAATAGTGAAAATAACGTGTAGAACAAAGTAACGTGAAAAAATTCAAATATTTTCAGATTCAAACATCGGCAATGGAACATGATCCTGAATGAATGTAAAAATAAGAAGCGTATCGGTCTATGGATAACACCACATCGTTGTCTCGAAATCTGGAATATTCTTGCAACAAAAAGGAATAAGATTTACAGGGATCAAAGAATCTTAAAACATCTATTGTCTATAGTGACATTTTTAGCGTGGCGATTTTATAGTCCCAAAAATAATGAATTTAAAGCTAGTTCGAAGGTTACTGCTATTGTACGAGATCTCGTTGATAAAGATGTTTTTTATTTGCTTAAAGAATATAAAAGTACAAGTAAAGATGCACCAGATGAAATGCAATGGAATTCCCAGTATGTAAAGCCAGAGCTTGACAGAGATGTAAGTTTACAACACTTACGGTTGAGATTTTACACGAGAAATTAAATAAAACATACCTAATATCAACTTTCAATTATTATTAAACTAATGTCGTTACATATCGCATGCACTAAGTGAATTTAAATCCATACTAATATCACAGTCTACTAAAACCTGAAAATAATATTAACTGAACTATGAAAATAATATTTATACTGTGCTGTATTATAAATGCTAAAGTAACTCTGTCTGTCTGTCTGTTACTCCATCACGCCTAAACTGTTGATCCAATTTTCATGAAATTTGGTATGGAGATATTTTGATACCCGAAAAAGGACATAGGCTACTTTTTATCCCGGGAAAATGACGCAATCCCGGAAATCCCACGGGAACGGGAACTATGCGGGTTTTTCTTTGACTGCGCGGGCGAAGCCGCGGGCGGAAACCTAGTTATAAATGAAAATATTATTAAACGAAGTTTTTTTTTTCATAGGATTAATGTATCAAATATTTTACAGAATCAAAAGTTTTATGTATGCTTTGAGTGTGCGTTACCATTGAATCAAGATAAAGTATTATGCAATATTTGTAAACTTGTGTCCTTTTGTTCGTATGAATGCATGAAGGTGAATATAGAACGGATTGGATGCCATCCCTGCAGTGAGGATCTGAAAGCTAAATATTTCCAGAGCCCTAATTATAGTTTGCCATCGAGCGCCGATAGCCCGAAGAATAAATAATACGCGGTACTATATAAAAATGTTAACTATGGCTTTTGAGAAACGTTTTTTACATTGTGTAATTTTGAAATTATAATTTATTTGAAAATTTAAATAATTAGTACTTATTAATTTTTAATTTCTTTGCATAATTTATTATCATTATAGTATATTAAAGTACTTGGAGGGTACATCTACATGCAAACATTAGTTAATTAATAAAAAAAGGATAATCTATTAAATTTAAAAAAAATTGGTTGTCTGTAAAGTCGGTTTACTGACGATAGTTGAACGTGACAACGTCCGATTGTGCCTCTTTGTCGCTCGTTCCGCGCTCTTGCTTGCACTTCAAACCGTACATGGAACGCCTCAGAGCGAGGTAACGCCGCATGAGTCATGTTTTTTCGTGCGTGCAGCCGGCTCTATCGAATTATAAGACGTTGTCACGTCAAAAATAGTCGAACAAATAAAAATATTCAACGAACATCTAAGAACGAACAAACTATTTATTTGTATAAAATTGATAAAAACTAATTTTTGTTTGCCAACTTCAATGAACTGCAAGCATTATTTATTCGTCATTATAGTCCAAAGAGTATATTGTGGCTGTTTTCCAATTACAGAGCATAATGCGACTCAGTGCCGCACAATGCCGAATTATGCTGATGCTTAATTGGAACATGAAACGCACCAGCAGGTTGCGCTAAGTTCAGTGTTGAAAAAAAAAATATTCTGAGAGTTAGCAATAACCAATTATTAATGTGTAAATAAAGTGGTATACATAATAATTGGTTGAAAAATATTTACGGTTATTTTAAGTAATTTGGATTTTGATTATTTTATTAACATTTTTTTCAATGTTTGTACCTTCATCCATACTTATATTTGTTTTTTTAACACAATTTGAATTAACTTTGATTATTTCGAAAAAACTACAATGAAACGAAAGCTTTAATTTTTTTTCCAACAATTAATAATTACTAACGATAAATCGATTGCACGCATCAATTCGTGCTCGATTGTGCGAAGCGTTGCTGTAGTTGGAACATTCAACGTTAAGCATTATGCCGCATAATGCGCTCTAGTGCTGTAATTGGAAAACGGGGTGTATAAATAAAGCTCGAGATACACAATGACTGTTATAATGACACACGTTCCAGTGTTGCCCCTTGATTATGTGAATAAACATTCGTACGTAGACCTCGGAGCAAATAACAAATTGCTCCGAGACGTAGACAGAGAAACGGAGAAACCAAACGTCATTGCTAACTTGAACTGTTAACTGTCATTTGTCAATGTCAACATGTAAAGTACTCATGTTCAAACTCATTAAAAATTTAAATTGATCTGAGTAGTTTTAGATTTGTTATTCTGAATTAAAAGTAAATGAGAATAAACATTAAGCAAGGCCTACATACATATTTAACAATGGCCTCCGCTGCCAAGAAGATAAAACTCTCCACTCCCTCCTCTAGTGGAGAAAACAAAACAAATATAGTTGAGTTTATGAACAGTATTCAGAAAAAGCGGGAAGATACCGCGGAATCTATATTAGAGTATAAGTTTAACAAAAAGCGTTTGCGAATTATTTCTCACGAGCAAATGGTACCTGATAGCTGTGAAGGCATCGTGTATTGGATGTCAAGGGACAGCCGCGTTCAGGATAATTGGGCATTTTTATTCGCGCAGAAACTGGCTTTGAAGAATGAGGTACCTCTGCATGTATGTTTCTGTTTAATTGCCAAGTATTTAGATGCGTCTGTGCGGCAGTTCCATTTTTTAATAAAAGGTGAATATTGTTTATTACATAATTATTAACTCTTTTAATTCGCGTACGTTATCAACTTAAATATGTTTAAAACAATTGTAGCTAAGTATTATACTGCAATTAATAATCTTTAAAAATGGTATATTTCTATAAATTCTATAACACAAGTTCTTCAAATATTAAGTAATTGTCTGTAATTTCAGGTTTAGAAAAAGTTGCAGAGGAATGTAAGAAACTGAATATATCATTTCACTTATTAGAAGGCAGTGGGGCAGATGCCTTGCCCCAGTGGGTTGTTAAACACAAGATAGGGGCAGTTGTTTGTGATTTCAACCCCTTGAGAGTACCCATGGGGTGGCTGGAAGGGGTGAAAAAGAAGCTGAAAAAGGATGTACCATTAATACAGGTAAAATATGTTGTACTCAGTAGTAGGCTGAGAAAATCAGTACATATTTTGAAATCAAATGCCAGTATTAAGAAATCTTATACTAATACTATAATTATTGACTTATAAATAACATCAAAATAAGAAAACAATACATTTTTATTAAGCTTCATAAGGCTCATGAGCTATATGCTATACTATAATCATCATCAGCATTTCGTCTTTGAACATGTTTATGTATAGTAAAAGCTTATGTTTTAACTATATTTCAGGTAGATGCACACAATGTAGTGCCATGCTGGATTGCGTCTGATAAACAAGAATATTCAGCCAGGACCATCAGGAACAAGATTAACTCTAAGCTAGATGAATTCCTCACAGAGTTCCCGCCTCTTATTAAACATCCATATACAAGCAAGTTTGAACCAGAGGTAAAGTTTTAAATGTAACTGATAGAACTATTTTTTCATATAAAAGCTTTTTACATACTAAATAAATACTTAAATCATAAAAAAGAGTGTGTGTACTGAGCTCAAGTGTCAGAAGTGAAACTTTTTTGGCAAGATTCAAAGATAAAAAATCTTACCTTACTCCATGACATGATGGTATTGCCATAACGCAACCTTGATATTTCCTTCTCTTAAAGCGTCTATATATTATATTATATATTCACTTCAAAAAAAATACTACTGATATTACAAACAAACACAATGTTATATATCAATTTATACAACATAATATACAGTTTTATTGATATTATCTCCCATATAATTACAGCCAATAGACTGGGATGAAGCAATAGAATCTCGAGAAGCAGATAAATCAGTGGGCCCCATCGACTGGGCGGGACCAGGGTATGAGGAGGCCATGAAGACCCTCAAGAGCTTTATTGATAAAAGGCTAAAGATATTTGCTACGAAAAGAAATGATCCAACTCAGAATGCTTTGAGCAACCTGTCACCTTGGTTTCACTTTGGTAAGGTATAAGCAGTTATTCATTTTGTGATATTAATTGTTATTGTAATTTTAAAAATAAAGAATAATTAAGAAGGTAGAATAATTTATTTTCCAAAAATAACGAACATTTGAGAAGGTAGAATAATATATTTTCTATATAGAAGGACTTTTACAAAAAAAAAGCAATTTTTATTAACAGTACTTGAATTCTACATATTTCGTTTTATGATGTGTAAAAAAATATTATGAAATAAAATAAATAATCAATTATGCTATACATTTAAAATCTCCCTATTGCTTTTGTTACATTATTTGTTTCATTACAGGCCAAATATCTGTCCAAAGAGTAGCGTTATGTGTACAAGCATTTAAGTCAAAACAAACGGAGAGTGTGAATGCATTCTTGGAAGAAGCAATAGTTAGAAGTGAATTGGCTGATAACTTCTGCTTCTATTGTGAACATTATGATAGTTTGAAGGGGGCAAGTCAGTGGGCGCAGAAAACATTGGATGATCATAGGTATGAAAGGCTTATTTCAATATTACTTTCTAAAAAACTAGATATGGCAAGTCCACACTGACAATGCATAACACATGCTCCTATTATAAAATAAAACTAACAATATCTATTGTTTGTTGCCTAGAAGAAATGGCTTAGAAACATAATGCTGCAAATTGTGTACAAAAGTCTTTTATTTTACTGAACTCTTAATGCAAAGAAAAACTAAATATTTTTGTGAACCTTAGCTACTAATAATTTATTGTCCATTTCAGGAAAGACAAGCGAACCCACATATACACACTAGACCAGCTTTGCAAAGCGGAAACACATGATGATCTATGGAACTCGGCACAGATCCAACTGGTGAAGGAAGGCAAGATGCACGGCTTCCTCAGGATGTACTGGTGTAAGAAGATATTGGAATGGACACCGAGCCCAGAAGATGCGCTCAAGTATTCTATTTATATGAACGACCATTATAGTGTGGATGGCAGGGACTCGAATGGTTATACTGGTGAGTGTTATTATGATTAGACTAGATTTCCGCCCGCGGCTTCGCCCGCGTTTTCAAAGGAAAACCCGCATAGTTCCCGTTCCCGTGGGATTTCCGGGATTAAACCTATCCTATGTGTTAATCCAAGTTACCCTCTATATGTGTGCTAAATTTCATTGTAATCGGTTCAGTAGTTTTTACGTGAAAGAGTAACAAAACATCCATACATCCATACTTACAAACTTTCGCCTTTATAATAGTATTAAGATGTATTTGTATCAATTTAAAGATTGGTGAGGTACAGATTAAACATCTGCAAACATGGCTATTCTCTAGTGCGCTTTGCTGCCGTGCATAGGATATATTACAGTACCATGTAATGCTAAAACATATTTTTTCAGCAGAATTGTAACATTTTTTTTATAAGTCTGAATAACTGAGCTAATTAGATGGCCTAGTTCGTGCCGATTTGATTTACGCACTAAAGCTAGGAGTGAAGTAATATAGAAAAACCATCTAAATCCACAAAAATGTATAATATATTATAATAAAATATGTATTGCAAAATTTATTACACAAAATTATAATAAAGTATAACAATAAGTCAAAAGTAAATGGGTGTGATGTTGCGTGCAACAATTATTTACCCATAAAGATTATATCAATGTTGCCAAGGCGATAAAGGCTAGCTTGAACTTCATTCAACCATTCAATAAGACCTCATTCACACGAGAGCTTTTTTAACGTCCGTTAAAAAAGCGTCCAAATAGAACAAATGCATTCCCAAGTATATGTTCACACGTCAGCGCTTTTAAAGCGCGACGCTTTTTTATCGCGCAGTGTTCTATTTTCAACGCTCGGCGTTGGGCGTTAAATAAAATAGACCATAGGAAACTTCTTACTATTATTCAGACGAGCGCTAAAAAAGCGCCGGCGCTGCGTTCAGTATGCCGCACGCTCGCTCAGCGGTAGCACGTGTTTGTTGTGCTTATAATCATCAGAAAATCGATACGATGTCGTGGATTGTTGATCCCGAACTATTAATTATAGATGTGGAGTCTCGTCCGTTCCTGTATTCAAAATCGTTATAGACATTTGAAAATAATTAAAAAAATTCCGGGGTATTGCCTTAACTCTTCGTACAGTGTCACAAACTGCCCTTTTAAGTATCTCTGTTCATTCAGAGGATGTACCCAGAATGCCTTTTGTTTTCTTTTTCGTCTTTTAATAACACAAATCGCTAGTGCCAATCTTTCCTTCTTTCTTTCTTTCAAATATACCTAACATATAAAAATTAAAACAGTAGGTATTTTTATCATATTCCTTTAAGTAACATGTTTATCGATGACGAGTTTGAACAAATAAGAACAAACTTTCCGAGGAATTCTAAGCAAATATAATAATATAAATATCATAAAGATATTACGCAACTGACATTACGTAATTATTTTAGCAGAAACCATTTCCACGTCTTACTGAAGCCAGAGACGAGACATGAGTGATTTTAAAGCGTTAGTATGAACAACCACAGAGAGAACGTTTAAAAAGCGCCAACGCCGGGTTTTAACGCAACGCTTTTTTAACTCTCGTGCGAATGAGGTCTAATGGCGTGACAAAACTTGCAATTAGCGACACTTGCTTCTGAAACTCACGTGCAATGCCAGAACTAATTTCTTACGTTTTGGTTACTATTAAATATATTACATACTAGTTTCTGCGGGTTGTATAAGTATTGAAATTGGATGAGTATAAATCAGGAATATAATATCTTTCTAATAACAAAAAAACTACGGCATACATTACGTAGTCGATACGTAATATGATAGTCTCGACCTTAGCATCTCGTAGTATCTCGTAGTCATCCACAATGTACATTTATGATGATACATGATATATTTTTCACTATATTATGTAATAGAATTTATTTACGAAACGATGTATTACAGTAGTATTAATAATATCCACATTCCACACTATTTGTTGCAACCAATATTGACGCTAACAAATACCATCAATTCATTTATTTATATACTATGTATTAACAGGATGTATGTGGTCAATCTGCGGGATCCACGACCAAGGCTGGGCAGAACGAGCAGTGTTCGGCAAGATTCGATACATGAACTATGACGGCTGTAAGCGCAAGTTTGACATTAAGGCCTTCATTGCGCGGTATGGCGGGAAAGCGCATAAATACGTTCCGAAGAAATAAAAAAATGCCGTCTCGTGATCGAATATCCTGTAAAAATAAATTGGTTGTCTGTAAAGTCAGTTTACTGACGATAGTTGAACGTGACAACGTCCTAAGGCCGATTGTGCTTCTTTGTCGCTCGTTCCGCGCTCTCGCTTGCACTTCAAGCCTTACATGGAACGCCTCAGAGCGAGGTAACGCCGCATGAGTCATGTTTTTTCGAGCGTGCAGCCGGCTCAATCGAATTATAAGACGTTGTCACGTCAAAAATCTCAATTATAAAAGATTTACAACTAACATAGAAATAAGTATTATCAGCACCTCAAATAATGTTTAAGTAATAACTGAATTGTTGTATATTTGATCTGATTTTTTTTAGATTATATTGCATAAGTCAATTGGTGTCTTAAGGATAAACAATCTATATCACAAAGCATTAAGGGCTTGGTCTAGTAGTGCAAACAAATGCATCCTGTCATCCTATATGTAAATAATACAAATGTACTAAGGGAAAGTTGCTCCACTTAATTTTTAAAAATTAAATCATTCGTATAATTTAATATTCGTAATAAGTACCAAAAATGACAATTTGAAACAATTTTCGTGAAAATTACACCGGGTGATTTTTTTTTATCAGTACACAAAATTTGCGAATACTTTCTATTGATATCTTCAACTTCATGTTTATATAACTGATCAACTTTTACAAAGAAATTTGGACGAAATATAAAAAAATAAGCTTTCCATACAAAATGCATAACTCTATAATACATTTTTTTCGACCTAAGTTTCTTAGTGAAAGTTGTTCAGTTTAACTAATAAAACGGATAAACAAATTTTGTATTTAATAAAAAAAATGTAATGTTTGTGTTAAAAAATTATAAAATAGAAAAATACGCAAATGAAAACAAAAGATATTTATTTCTGACTAGCTTCCGCCCGCGACTCCGTCCGCGCGTATGTCAGTCTTCGCGTCTTCTACAGATTTATTATATTATGTATAATATATAGATTTATATTGATAAACCTAATAAATCTTTTGCTAGCATTCTGATGCTTTATCGGTTGCACTGGATTTATCTCTTTTTTTTCAATCGCTTGAATGATATAGGATGGGTCCTTGATGGGCATCGAATGCTGAAGTCTCGAATCAATCAATTCTGACAGTAGGCAATTTATGTAAAATCCAATAATGGTCCATCATTTTATTTTGCCTAAACGTTACATACTTTTTTATATATTCTATTTTATATATTCTATTTTTAACGAATGATTCACTCCAGTCCAAACAGCAAATAAGCAGACTTCTGCTTCTGCAACGTTTAGTTGTCCCTGAATTTGGAAAAAATAGTCATGATTCTTATCTATGACAAAAGTGTTATTTTTTGCATTGTATTTCAAATATTAAATTTTTTTTAACCGCATCTTCCGCATTCATGTCTTTTGCCGGAATTAGACATTTAACTTCTACTAGTCCCATTTTCCCTTTTTGATATGGGAGTGTATAAAGTAAATTTTTTAGATATTTCTCGTTATACTTTTAAAAAGTTATTATTGTCATTTTGCTCATTAGGTAAAGTAATTTCGATATCAGTTTTAAGTTTTTTGATACCTGCAATAATAACGTCATAATCGCCTGCACATACTTATCAATTACACCCTGTATACAATCCACCATCCACATTCATAATGTTTTCCTGTCCTCCTCTCCTTTACGCTGTTCACCGATACATTTTAAATGAGTAAATCTGCTACCACTGAAGGATGTTTCATTGTGATCAGCAAATTTTCACTACTGTTGTCGATTATTTGTTTTTCATTTTTAATCAGCAATTGGGAATCATCAGTTTTGTTTTTTGCAGATTGGTGATGTACCCTAACAATACGTCGAAAAGGGAAAGCATCAACGAATTATCGTTTTCGTCCTCTTTTTTTATTCTTCGCGTCTCTGTTACTTCTGTTTGTTTAGTTCTCAACCCCACTGAATTTTGATGATGTGATGATAATCCATTCGTTTTAATATTGGTACTTAGAGTTTTTTGGTAGTTTTGTAGTTAGACTAAACTAGAAATGGTGGACTAAATTTGTCAGCGCGTCTGTAAGATCAGAATATAAAACCAACATCCTGTATTTAAGTTACAAAATTAATAATCAAACAACATGCCGCTACGTTGAAAATGACTAGAAGAAAAAATTAAAACACCTCGGATCAATTTTGGAGTAAACAAATCATTTTCCCCGTATGGGGATTTCCCCGGATGAACTTGGGAAGTTCAAGTTCTCAATACAAGTTTATATTATATTTCGTATTTCTCAAACGAAAAATAAACATTTTTGGAACTTCAAAAAAATTATATTATAAGAAAATTTATGAGCTTACTTTAGTTTTAAAGAAATATACATCCCTTTACTGACACCCCGTAAAATAAAGAAATTGTTGCCAATCACCTTTGCAATCTATTTGGTTTCATTAACTTTATGTTCGAAGATAATTTTTTTTCTAGTAGTTACACGCGTATTTTTTTCGTTTATTTTCCATATCGAAATCAAATGTTTAAAAATACGAATATTTGCACAAAACTAAGATAAAAATAATCAATTAACAAAAATATTAAATCTAATGAAGTAGAGCAACTTTCACTTCGGTATGAAGGAAAATCGAGCGTAGAGCACACGTCAGAACGCTCCGGCCCAAGGAGCGCGACTAAAGAAATTCGCTAGGATTTTTCCTTATTATTTTAAATATTTTTTTAATATTTAAAGAATTATCAAAATTCAAAAAAAAATTTTTTTTAAGGATTAATACTCATTGGTCTTCAACCAACTCGAATAAATTAATGGAAAAAATAACTTTTAGTAGTATTTATCAATCGATTTTGTAAGGCAAAAAATGGGAAATTTAATGAATTTATAACGCTCTAATTAAGAAAATCATAAGTTTTTCGGCAATTGTATTCAGCAGTTTTTAATAACGACTATATAAGGATAATAATGCGCTGATCAGATTATGTAAATTGTAATCGGTTGCAACGTAGTGAGTGCACAAACTTAGCTCGAAATGATTTTGGGGGAAAGAGACTTATCTTGAAGGCCTGATTAAGGTAACATAAAGTAACTTTATAAATGTGAAAAAATTCACGCGCATTGCGTATATAACACTAATTGATAAACAAGAAAAAAAAATTCAGTTTATCATTTCATTAGCCGGGAAAAAATTGTCAAATAACTTGTTGAAAACGCAATTTTGCTAGACTGCAGCCTTAAGAAAAAATATAATTTTCATTCAAAATTAAATTTAGATTTTTCTTAATTTAGTCATAACACAAATAAAAATAATTTATTATCTGTTAAAACATTTGCAACGAATATAATTATAATAGGATACGTTGATGTTTTCTTAATATGTACGTAAGTTTTAATAATGTTGATAGTCGTAAGTTTTATAAATCACAATTTTTAACTTTTTTACACATTTTTATTTTCTAACATTTTTAATGACAGTACAAACTATTGTTTTAAATAAAAGTTTCAATTATAAGTTATTGGTTTTCTTAACATTCCCCATAATATATTTTCCAATCCCTTAGCGAATGATTATGTGATTAAACAGGAAAATATTCGCATATCTACGTTAAAATTTAAATGAAGAGCTGGTTCTATTATTTTATAAATCCTTAAAATGGATTGGAGTACATACACAAAAGAATACGTTATCTATCGAAGTACAAAAATTTTGTAGTACCTAGTCATACCTAGTAGTTGGGCGGGGCAGTGAATTCGATGAGAACGCTGCTTTGACGATTTAAAACCTGACGTTCCTCTTCTGCTGTTATTGAGCAATTATTTCACTATTAGATATACAATTTATCGAGAACGGCTATAGGCTGTAATTAGTAATATATTATCACACTAAGACTAATGCGGGTAAATTCGTGGGGCATACCTAGCGCGTACCTTTCGCAATATGCAATATAGTAATATTAGTAGGATACTAGATCCTACTAATATTACATATTATGAGAAAGTTTGTGAGGATGAATGTATGTGTATGCATGTTTGATACTCTTTCACGCAAAATCTTCCGAACCGATTACAATTAAATTTGCACACATAAAGTGTACCTTGGATTAACACAGGATAGGTTTTGTCCCGGAAATTCCACGGGAACGGGAACTATGCGGGTTTTTCCCAGGCGCAAAGCTATTATATTATGAATGGATAGATAAAATGCACCGTGATTCTGCGGAAGGCTTTGGTTGCTTTTATTTAGTATATAATAGCTTTCCGCTCGCGGCAACGCCTCCTTTTCTTAGTTTCTGAATTTCATTTTTTTTGCTGTTATAGAAGCTCTTATGCAGGGGCGTTACATAACTCAGTCATTCAATATCCGTTTTATGATTTTATTAATACTAAAATATAATCATACAGTAATTTTTTATGCACTAGTCATGAATATTAATCTTCCATTACCGATTGCATTACCTTGAATAACCATGGATATAAATAAAACATCAATTCATTTGCTTATAAATATTTTTATTTATGAATGTGACTTCGTGGTTACACAATCATATACTTCGATTATTTTCATAAAATTAGAAATAGAAAAATAATATCAAAGAGCTATATTTAACTGGAACATTTGTGGATCGAGTTTAATTGTGTTTTAATGCATTTTATATTCCCTCCAGTCACTTTCATCTGAAGACAAAAAATCGTATTTCAAAACACTATTCAAATTAAACGTCGAAAGCATTGGGACGATATATTATTCTTGTCAAATAAATTCAATTCATTAAATTATATAAACACAAACGCGTTCTTCTATTATGTCATAATTTATTAATAATAATAAGTCTCTAAAGAAAATACATAGGAAAAATATAATCATGATATCAACACACAAAGAAAATAACGAAATCTAAAGAAAAATTAAGTAAGGGTGTCATCGAGTCAACATTTTATTATGGAAATTGAAATTTATTATGTACCCCAGTAACTGATTCACCTATGAACACAAATCGTGGTTTGCTTCTTGTGACTCCACTACGCAGTACTGCACAAGGGTAACGCATTATACGCGACCGAGCTGCGACTTAAACTCAACCGCTATATTCTCTTTGGACAGTTTTATATTTCAAGTCACATATTGCAAGACGTTAAATCAATAGCTAATTCAGTTTAAGTCGGAACACAAGATCGCAACACTTGGACACTGTAACATTAGCTTACAATAAGGCATTCAATTAAATTTCGTAGCAAAATTATGTCAAAGACGGTTTCGGAGGAACTGAGTCATAACCAAATCCGAGCCGAAACTGAATGGGAATGTGTTTAGAAAGCTGTTATCTAGATTTCGGTTACGACCCCACGAACAAAAAAATAATATAGAAAATAAATTGTCAACGTCATATGACGAGTCGGGTGCAACTACACTATCCGCCGGTCGGTCATTTTCACTTACAAATAAATAAAAAAAATCTGAAATGTTGTCAATTAAAGAAATAACATTTTATCACAGCTAGACAATCCATAAACGAACATCGAAAGTAAAAAAAAAAAACGATTCCAAATTCAAAAACTGAAATTGTCAAAACCATAGACAAAAAAAAACACAAGAGTGAACAAAAAATCGAATTATATTCAAATGTCATGTGTCAAGTGAGACCGTCGCGCGGACAGTGTAGGCGCGCCCGCATTGTGTTAGTGTCTATGCTCCCGTGTGTAGTGTGTGTGTGAAAGCAGAGCTACATTCGCTGTCACTTCACTGCACGCAGCACGAGTTCTTGTGGCCGTTCTTCTTGAGGCGCGACTTGGGCCGGTACTTCTCGAGGTACGACAGTTGCTTCGCGTTGATGGCGCCGCGACGCTGACTGGAATGATAATGCGATATTTAATAAACATTTTAAAATAAAAAATAATGTAATATTTTTCTTACAAAATAATTTCTAATGTAATTCAATTGTTACATTTAAGCACTTAAACTCGAACAAACAAACTAAAACATTTATTTATTCAATTAGATTTATTCTAGAAATCAGAATTAAATGTTCAATAGAATGATTATATGCCGATTTGAAAATGAAATTATAATTATAAGTTACTATAATTATAAGCGTTAAAATAAAAAAAATAAAGTATTCATCACACCTCATCATTTACAGTTTCAAAAAAAAACGACGGGTTGCACTCCGGGAGTGCCGGCAGAAGTGAAAACTTGATTATTAACGTTGAGCATGTTTGATATTTTGTAATGGTATCCGTCTTACGCTTTTTCGATCAGGTCACGTGTCCTGACACGAGTTTAAGATTTTATACACATTACAGAAAAAGTGCTCAACGCCGCTAAATAAGTTTTCACTTCAAAAAATCTTCCTTGCATTATAAATAAAGTAGAATTCTCGCCTAAAGCTAAAAATCAACTCACTCTCTGATGGTCTCAACCGCCTCCTCGTACTTCATGCCGAGCTCGATGAGCGCGATGGCCACCATGACGGGCGCGCGGCCCAGCCCGGCCACGCAGTGCACCGCCACCGCCGACTCCGGCTTGTTTTGCGCCCTACAAACATACAAATATATTCAAATACAGTTAACCGCTTATAAGATGAGATAGACTAAAGAAATCTGAGATCACATCTCACATTTTTTCACCATTATACACAGTATTTATTTATTTACGCTTTATTGGTCAAGATAAATTACAAATTGAGACTTAACCTAGAATACATTGTAACAAACGGCGGCCTTATCGCTAAATAGCGATTTCTTCCAGACAACCGGTTATACAGAGAGAAATTAAGTAAAGGATGTATGTATACAGTTAACAGTACACTGTACTGAGTACAGTATAGTAGGTATATGTAGTGCAAAGAAAGATAAAAATAATAGGAATTTTCTCAATTTTTCCAACTCTATCTGGACTTATCTTTATTAGATTAAATAAACGTATAGTTAAGATAATCGTCATAATCAAAACTTCCTGAAGATATGATTTCTTTTAAATTGCAGCATGTGATAAATTTTAAGCGATAAAAACTACTCTAATTTAAGATAATATGAGCCAGTCACGACTTTAAGAATAAAAATATATTAAACGCCATTTTACGGAAACAAAGCAACTCATAGCCAGAACATAAATGTCTCATAAAGTATACAATTATTTTTCATGCCTCTGTTTATATTTGGCAAAGCCGAACGTGTAAATGGTGCAACATTACTATTTTTTATACTTTTTTTTCAGTTTTACCGATTACGAGAATCCATCACCACATAGTAGTCATTTAAATAACTGGATACATTAACTTTATAATAGCATTTGGATGTTCGTTATAATATACCGTTTACAAACTCAAAGCCAACTTTATTCAGCCAGTAACAAACTAACATCAGCACATTTGTCCGCACAAATAACGATCATTACCCGAAAATACTTTTCAAAGGACACTTTATTTTTACATCGAGAGAAATCTGAATGTTCTCCAAATAAATATAAATTGTCCTTGAGACGTTCATTGAAGTGTATAAACACATACACACATTCATTCATGAGTCATAAAAAGCACGAAATAATTCTTTGCTACATTTCGCTATCGCATAATAGAGTGACTAATGTGTATGAAAGTGACGCGCGTCTAACACCTGTGTTTCGTTTTTATTAAACTTAAAACATACAATGGGTCTAACGCGTCATAGCGTCGATTGATTTCGATCGATTTGATTTATCAATAAGTGTCCTTTCTGCGAAGAGAGGAGACACGTGCAATTTTATCGCTAAGCAGTTTTGTTGAAAAAAGCTGCGTCGTGTGAATATAATGCACGTGTCCACGTGTTTCGTTTAGACTGCGCGGAAACTTCTGGAAGATTCTCGTTGACTTTAATTTCTCATTTCGCAACGTCATTTTACTGTACATTTTTTGATATCATTAATAACGAGGAGATAGAGTTGATCTAATAATATACAAAATCCTTAATATAAGAAATAATATTGTAGCGGTAAATTATAGTAAAGTTATATGTTTTCAGCATGTACTCTAATTTTCTATAACCTTACTTAATGCTAAATTCTGTGTCACGAATTCTTTCAAATAAACACTATTTTTTTTAACATTTGTTGCGACGTTACATCAAGTACTCTTGCACTAAGGAACCAGGCCCTGAAGCATCGATCTTATTGGTGCGAATAACAAATGAGCGATATGCAGTGACCCCATTACGAGTGTACTCAGGTGGGGAAACTTTCCTTCCATTAAGCGATTAAATACACTTCTCTGGATAGTAGTATTGGTAGATAAAGATATTATAGTGCTAGCACTATCTTTTTCTACCATTTACCAATGCGCTGTTGTAATTCAGCTAGCTGTACCATGCATATAGGACCAGAGTAACCATTACAAAAGGGCCAATTTGAACTAAAATTATCTCATATAAGTTCGTTTTAACAATCAAACGGACTCTCCAACTTTATAATAATATTATGGCTTGATTTTGTTTGAGTTTTCTTTGAGAAAAAGACCCACAGAAAGTCCTTCAGCGCAGATCACGTTTATTGACATAAGGCAAAGTTTTCCGAGCTATCCGAATACTTTTATACTTTATATTCCACTAGCGTGCCACCCTCGCTTTCGGCAATGGCATTTACCCCATTTTATGGGGGTAGTTACGGAAGAGATAGGGCGGTTCAAATTCCTTTATCTTTAAATGAATGAGGTTTTTTAGTGGAAAACGGTTTCGGTTAAAATTCATTGTCAATTTTCTCGTATAAAAACTTGAAAAATTGTATTTTTAAAAGACTTTCGTTAACATATTTTCTGGATCTAGCGTAGAGTATATAACTTCGGCAGCTATTTTCTTGATTCTACCATTCTTTTTGCAGGATATGTAAAAATTCTTAACAATTTGTTATACTACTGTTCTAGTCTTGCAAAAAGCCTGATCGAAACAAACACCCGACGCACCTATAATCTTTATGTGTGAACCAGCGGTATACCGATTTTATAATTTTAATTGTACTATATATAATCTCTGCCAAGTAAACGCAAAACTTTGTAAGAAGCTATAAATGTATGTTTGCTGCAACTCTTAACGCGAAAACAGCTGATCGTATCTGTATTAAATTTAGTGCTGACCTATCTGTCTGGACCAGCACACCGGTCTTTTTACCTAGGAAAAAAGGTAAGGGTTAGGTTCAAGCTATTAAGAAAAGCTACTAACTTATCGCGCAGGATCTCGAACCAGTCGTCCACCACGTTGGCGGGCGGGAAGGTGCCGTCGTCGTACGCGAGGTCGCGCACTTCAATGCCCTCCGCCTTGAGCGGCGCCGTGTCGTAGCTCGGCTCGCACACGCGCACCACCGTGCACACGTTGTGCTTGCGCAGCTCCTGGAAACAATGGGTGGTGATGTATTATAAAGTAGTTATTTTTTAGTGGTCTCAATGTCAGCCAGAAGGGCTAGTACATCTTAACGTGGACGCGTCGGAGAACGGAAGGTGCACCCTAGTAGTGACATGCGCAAGGGCTTCCCTCCTTGACGGGGATCACGAACAAGCAGATATCGTCGGGCTGTCGCTTGGTTGGAGGAGTCCGGAGGGCGTAAAAACGGTTCTATCGTGATAAAGAGCGAGAGAAATAGAATTAATTTGTTGCAATGCTATCTTCAAGAACCTGAATACCTTCGGAACAATTGCATATCCATCGATCATATCTTAGAACTATCAACGACCCTTGGTTTAATGATATGATGGCACATATCATGACAGAACGATGAATAAGAGTATTTATGTATCCGATACCTCTCATTCCTTTATTATCTATCTTCGGGACTCCATAAAATCTACATGATATTGTGAAAAAATGGGGTAAGTAGCATACGCAAAGGAGTCTATAAGTTTTCGAGATCATTCTAAATGACTTTCATTAAAGTGGACAGCGCAGCGGCAGTAAACGTTACAAAACCTTCTTAGCCTTGAACGCTCTCGACGTAAAGTAGGAAAAATAAATCAAAAGAAGCGCAACCTAAGGTATTTGAAGTAATTTTTGAAGGTGAAGAATGATCATAGGTAATTTTTCATAGTCTTTTTATGTGACCCCAAAAGGTACTAAGGCGCAATGTTATATGTTATAATCACTACATAGTATAAAACAAAGTCGCTTTCCCTGTCCCTATGTCCCTTTGTACGCTTAAATCTTTGAAACTACGCAACGGATTTTGATGCGGTTTTTTTTAATAGATAGAGTGATTCAAGAGGAAGGTTTATATATATGTATAATAACATCCATTAAATAGTGGAGAAATACTGTTATTTTTGAGGTTTCTAATGTGATGTCGTAAAAAATTACATTTTTTCCGCTTACATTGCAAACGCAGGCTGAACCCTACGAGTTTTATCAAAATAATGTACTAAGTATTATACACATTGAAAAGGTCTATAGAAAAGTCCGCGATGGTATATATGTCTATCTCTTATGGATAACCCACAATAACTTTTTTTTGTCATTTACTTTTTACGACAAATAATGTCTAATTTTCGATGCGATTTTAACCAATACAGCATTAATCCTTAACCAATTAAATACCTTGAATACATTGTTCATTTAAAATAGATCTATATGGCCCTTTACACCGTATGATTTAAGTGAATATTTTCGAAGATATTACAGATTTAAAAATTGCGGGACGTAGCGTTTGCGGCGGTACCGGCCGGCCGCCCGGCTATCTATTTTATACCCGTGCGAAGCCGTAGCGGGCCGCTATGTTTTTATATACAACGTTCACAGTTTTTCTGTAGTGTATTTAGTATCAGCATTACACCCGTGCGAAGCCGGGGCGGGTCGCTAGTATGTACTAAGACATTATACAATATTATGTGTTAACTAAAGTGGAGTTAATTTTGAAGATTCTCGGTTTGAAGAAGTCTATATTAATTATACTGAAGAAAATCGTCATGAAGTCTTAAGACATTTGTAGATAACAAAAGATTAATAATTTTCCGTGATTTGCGTTTTCATTTTCAATAGGTACTGCGTCATAGACCGTGTTATCGAATGATAAATTCTAAATTTTTACCCAAAATGATAACTCGTAAAATTATTCCACCGGAAAAACTTTATCGCATTAAAATACAATATTAATTAAACTTATTATAATCTTCTGATCTTTATAAATGCTAAGTTCGCCACAATTAAGGACTGATAGGTAAATACTAAATACTTGTATAAGATTTAGGCTTTAGTACTTTGAATGGCTTGAAATTACGCATTCTGTAATTAGGATAACATTGACACCGCAGAATCGAAGACCAGTTACTTCGTTTATTTTATTTTATTGGAATATATCGGTTTAAAATAAATCCCCACTATTGAAAAGCAACGTAAAAACGTCATTCCAATAAAATATTTCAAGTCACTTTTTAATAAAGGATCGTTCTGACCTGTTACTGTACATGTTTACAATAGAATTGGTGATACGAATAGTTGAAACTCTCGCTATTGTGGAAGGACAATTATGGGCTATTCTCTGGTCTAAATCGCTGGGAACAGGAGCAAGGCACACATTATAGGAAAACCATAAAATGTCCTGTTATAGTTTAAAGTTTTAAGCTCGTCTTGCAGGTAGTTTGTCAAAAGGATTCAGGTAAGGTATATAGGTAAGGTTTAACTCTTGCCAAACAGAGTAATGTCTAGGATATTTATAACAATGCAAGTTCACAATAAACCTGTGTATATAAGGCATCCTATCATGTCGAAGCTTTTTCTCAATCCCACTTACAAAGGATAAGCGATGAAAGTTGTATTGTAAACAGTACCGCCTAACAACGCAAATTAAATTAGAATTTTGTAATATAAATAAAAAAAATATTTACAAACACGCCTTGTAATGTCGGGAGAGATAAGGCCGGCCATAGGCACCGCAATTATCAAAGAAACTCGAAAAACGAGGGCAGAAAGCGCTCTGTAAATTGCTCTCGGGACAGGAAATGGAGATAAGATTCTTCAAGATAGGCGCAATTGTGTTGAGATTTATAGCATTTTATCTTCAAGCGTTCGATAAATTGTTCATTAATTTATATGCCGCATTAAAAATGTTCGTGTAAATATTAAGATCACAAATCAAGATAAAATTTAAACAATTTAACTAATTATACCCCATTTTATCGAATGCTATACATATATCAATTTTATATATTTTATTCAATTGATCGTCATATTAATAAGTGAGCTAGCTGCACTATCTTGGTTGATTTCTTCCACCGTCCATACTAGCTTAATAGCATAGAAATAAAATACATGATATGCATACCTGTAGATAGGACTGGATGGTGACGTCCGATGGGCGATCGGTGATGAGGAAGCGCATGCTCTTGTACTCGATGAGAGACGGCGCCGGCCTGATGTCCTTCTGCTTCATGGTGATTGCTGTCTACTGCTCAAGACCACAAGACGACTCTCGCACTATCTCACACTTGGATGGTCTCAACCGCGTCACTTCGTAGTACGTCAGTCTACAGACAAATTGTCACTCTATTTCCACACAACACACTTCAGTTTCGTGACTTTTTTTTAGAAAGGGTCCAATTATATAATGAGCGCCACCCGCATGGAGGTCGCTTTCAAACACTTGAGCACATCCGAATACTAATAAACGAAGGTTCCGAATTGGGTTACGAAACTAATATGAAATTATGTGAACATAAGCTTGCTATTATTGATTCTTCGGCAACTGATATGCTCCAATAAGTTGGGTCCGAATCTAAGGTAACTGAAACAAAAAAGAAATTTTATTAATACATAAATCGCGAAAGATGAATTCCAATTTCGAAATGCGTCAAAACGGGAACGGGAGAAAAAACTGCTTTTAAAAATAGAATACAGATTGTAAAGTTTCGGTCATGTGAGTTAGTCCAGTGGAGCTCGCTGCTTTCTGAGAGACTGCCAAGCGAGCGTCACTTTTTAGCGCGTTCACACCGGCTGCCCCTTGGCTGTATGTACACAAGCTGTGATAACATAATAGTAAACACTACGCAATAATCGTTTAATTGTGTACATTGATATACGCTTCTCAAATGAATCCATATCCAAGGTTATGCCAATAAAGGTGGACGCTTATTGCTCTAACATTGAACTTGGTAAATGATAAATCATGTTTCTATGCAAGGTTCGTGACTACAGGTGTTTTTGGACTCTGGTAGATACATGTGCAGTCGTGAAAGCGTGACACACAAGCATTATCTATACCATGTTAATTCGCCCTAAACCAAACGATCAAGAATTTGATCAAGGTTGATTAGAAATTGGCATGTTACATATAAATTTATACCTAGTTCATTACGCAAAGTATACAAGATGTGAACATACCTGTGGGTGGGTGATAATCGCAAAATGCTTGGGTGCGAGTAAGCGCGCTCCCGGCAGCATGGGTCTAGTGGAACACCCCACTACGTTGCCTCCTCGAAACGCCCTCGAGTTTATTTGTGTTGGGCCTGGCAGTACTCCGCGCTGTCCAAGCGGAACTCCATCAATGTCGCCACAGAACGAATGCCCAGCTGCAACAATAACAACAAGTTAGTACAAAGTAGTAGTAAACGCGCACTATTTACACTCCAATATGACACATCCACCGCTATGTACGGAGACAATTACCTTAATTCCACGGTTTATTTACGCATTGCTATTAAGTCAACATTTGATTATGTTAATTATAGAGTAAATAGAGCTATATATAAATGCATACATGGATTATGCAGATAACAATGTAATGCCCTAATTAAGATTTAGGTCGTGCATTCGTTGGAATCGATAACATTGTACCTGAATAAACCTTGTTTACATTTAGAATGATGATGAGATGTTGTAGCCAAATATAGAATGCAAATTATTATTAGACCAGAAATGTTTAGTAAACATTTCTTTCTCTTTGTATCATATTTATATGGTTACCATGTGTTCGTTTTTTGAACGACGCCACACATTTTTGGCAAGTAACGTTACGGACGAAAGACGCGTAAAATTTAAATAAATCTTACGCTTTATAAAGTTGATTTCAGTTTCTGGCTACTGTTTCTAGCTAATTCCAATTATCCAATGTGAGAGGACGCAAATATTTTAACTATATTTATTTTTCTACAGGTTTCATTCAAGGAGAAACGAAGTCCAGACTTGGGCTGTAGCCAACATAACCTGGAGCCTGGCCGCTAACGCAAATGATTTAGAATGCTTTTAACAAACTGTTAATAACGTTAATTAATAGAGCGATCCAAATGGCAAAGTACAAAGCGTATTACGTAGTTGATTAAGTTGGAATCTAAGAGAGATACGAAATTTCTTATTCGCATTACACAAAAAGTATCTTTCCAAATCTTTTTTGTTTTGAATATCTACTTCTGAGAATCACCATATCTTTAATAAATTCAATTACTTAATTGTAGACGATTTTGAAGAACAATGATGTAAAAATGAACTTAAAAGAGTGAATATATTAAAGGTCACAATAAGACACAAAAACAAAGATCATGAACCCCTAGCAGACGCGACGGTCGATAAACTCCAGTCCAGACTTCCCGAACACATATTCAACAATGCAGACGGTTTTCTATTTAACGTTTTAGTGGTTTTCAGTCTAGCCATCGAGATTGCAAGTAATAATACATAACGTATATCCTCTAACTGTCTGAGGGTGACTTTTAAAACTATTGCGCACCGCTAATTAGCACAGGATCGTCGTGAATTTCAAACAACAATATATGAAATATAAACAGTCGTCGAGAATGTCACTGCGGATGTGTGTCTATCAATAGTGTTGGCAACGTGTATGATATGCTATGAAATTCAATAGACCAAGCTAGTGTCGCGTTGCTTTTAGATGCTAAGCGGACACGTGGCAAACAGGAGGCTGACCACAAAGGACGTTGGAACCACAACATCAATCGTGGCTCCATATCAGCATCATGTTACAAATTGGAAGCGTATTAATTTACGTATGATCTAGAATAATATTATACCGAGGGTTACAGATATCTATCTATTCTTACGTATATCTATGCTTTCAACACAAAAAACTTGTATATAAACTAAAAACTTCGGTTTATAAACTTAATCTTCCTCAAATGTATTCAGTAGGTACATCAATAACTATTGATAAAAATAAAAGAACAAAAAAAAACTAATCAAAAGGAAAGACGAAACAATTACAGACCTAATCCACAAAAGGTATAAGTACAAACTAAGATGAGACGTCGATTAATACAAACAAAACCAAAACAACACCTGAACCATCCAGATACCTCTTAATAGAACTGCAGACATAAACAATTTAATAGCCTTCATAATTTGATAACTATAAACAATCCCAGAGCGTATAATTTGGATCATTTTATGCAACTACAGACAAAGAACAGCCACTTGTAGATGCAAGTGCGACAGCGGAAACGTTTTCCAGCCGAGGTCGAACTGTAGCTAATTCCCTGAGAGCTCGATTCATCTTTATTGCGGCATACCTAATTCTTGGTACTAGTATTGCTAATGGATTGTTATCGAGTTTAATTTATGTCGTAAAACTATTTTGATCTAAACGACTGCTATTCGCGATAACATAAGGTCATGTTTTAATCATTTTATATTGAGCGTGATTGCTTTACATTAGTGAACTTGATGAATTGGTTGATCGGCCAGCTGTTTTGCGTGTTATTTAGTTATAGGCAACCAAACATGCAAAAAAACATCATTTTCATCCAAAACCTATTCACGTTCAGTTAACTTACGAGTACTATCTATAATCTTAGCAACGATTGTTTATGAAGCAATTGCTTACTCTTGGCTTATCTCTTGGGATTTAACCTACCACGAGCACAAGGTGTGATTGTTTGTGATTATGTCACGTATCTGCAGTTAGCTGCAAGATAAATGCCGTTATCAAAAGAAAATAACATCGCTAAGCAAGATTTTATGGAATTTTATGGCTGGATTTATCTGACCAAATAGATATTCAGAATGAATGATACGAGTTAATTACTCAACAAAATATACCGTAAATAAACAAACAGTGCCAGTAAAATAAGCCTTTCGTTTATGAGAACCCATGAAAATTTTGCAGTCATACGTTATAATATTTATTGATTATAATTATCCAATCTTAAACTGCGTAAAATCATGTAAGAGTAACCATCTTTATTGCTCATTAACTGCTATATAATAATAAACAACCAAGTTTCATTTTATGTCCAAATCATAACGTTACACGCAATAATTACACGTTGTTTATCCATATTTGTTTACACTGGTCAATTTTAGATTTATTGCCTCATGAATTATTCGAAACTTCGCGTGTATTCAAAACACAAGTGAAGTATTTATTTTCCCTCTAATAACCAAAGATGTAACTCGTTAACGTAGCCACTCTAATTAATTTGCTGTTGATGATGTATTCTTTTCAACCGACTTCAAAAAACCGAGGCCGTTCTTACTTAACTGTATTTTTTTTTGGGTATTATTTATTTATTCTTATTTGATATTTTGTGCCTTCCGGTTGGTCCATGACTGACCATTTGAAGGAAATTTAGTTTGTTGTTAAAAAATAATTATTTGAACAAAATGTTGCCCTTATTAAAATAGTTAATTAGTTACATCATAAATCCATTTGTTAATATGTATGTTTAAAATCTAGTTATTTGTTTATAACAATTAAGTTTCGCTTCTGCGCACTTCTAAATTAGGTAAATCTTATTCATAAACAACTTTTTGTTTGTTGATTGGATTTGAATAATTTATGAGACGAATAGAAATTTTCCGGTTTAAGTTTATAATTCACTTAAAAGTATTTTATTTGCGCGGTAATTAATCTAAATCTTAATAAAAATTCAAAATTCAAATCCATGAATGAATAGTTAGGTTTCATACGATTCATACGTTTTTTTCACACGGTTGTTAAATCGAAAGCACTCGTCCTGTGGTTATGTGTTTTTCGTATCATCACTACATAGTATAAAACAAAGTCGCTTTCTCTGTCCCTATGTCCCTATGTATGCTTAAATGATAAATCTTTAAAACTACGCAACGGATTTTGATGCGGTTTTTTTTTATTAGATAGAGTGATTCAAGAGGAAGGTTTTAGTATATAATTTATTATGTTTTAGACAAAGCGGGCGAAGCCACGGGCGGAAAGCTAGTAATATTATATTTAAACTTTAATCACCAATCATTACGAATTGACCGTGAAGCTGACATTGACAGTGGCTCATAATAAGATAACCGTAGCTTTTGCATCTACATAACATGTTATTAGCACACTTATACATCTATCATGTTTTGCGATATTTTTCCGTATAAGCATTAAAAATATAACATCGTTCGTGTCCGAAATTTATTAGCAAAACAAGCTATTTTAATGCTTACGCCACTGGCACGAATTCCGCCCACAATTGATATATTTATTTGCAGAACGTTTTAACTGAAACATTGAGGTGCAATTACGCTGAAAGTTATACAAGTGTTGAAAACAAGATATATTTAAAATGTCACCCTCCTAAATATTTTATCTCCTCTTGACCTATAAAGCTCGCTTGGCTCCAAATTGTCTTGAAAGTTGAAAACAAACGTAGCTGTATTTCTTTCTAATATTCAACTGCTAGAAAGAATGGGCATTTCGATAAGATAGAGCGAGTAAAGGTCTAACAATGGCCTCATTTGGCGTTATCAAAAACAATGCGAATGTGCTTGAACACCTGTTGAGCTCAGAGCGAAAAGAAAAACTTACGCCGTGAAAAGGTGAAAGTTTTGGATGCATGCAGTTGCAATATTCCAAAACAATTACCTGTCTTTGTGCAAGCATATCCAAGAAAAGAGAAACGCATAACGTGGATAACATTCCCGTAGATCTACTTTAGTCACGCACGCACACCACTCGACGATTCGTTCTCAAAACGTGTCAGTAAAGCGGGACACGGAGGTTAATGATGACACAGAAACATCACTTACATGTATCCGACGCGACGGATGAATCGGGTCCGAACTAAAAAGTTAATGAACTGATCAGTATTGAAAATAAACGAAGCGGTAAACCACACGCACTGAGGCTGTCGTTGTAGACAGTGGAAAGACTTAGGCGTTCACATCGCAACGGGTCGACACGGTCCGTGCCGCTATGGTGCAGAGCAGAGACTGGCATGAGCGGCGTGGCGCTCCCTCGCGCCGACCGCCGCGGCTACGTCACGAGCGACGGCAGTGGCCGACGGTGGCGTCATCTCCGCCAACGTTCGACACATGCCCACCGACGCACACATTCGCAACCGTAACTAACTTTTCATGGCGGCATTTAAAAGTTTACAAGTTCATCGCGATGTTCTGATCGGGGTAAACTTAGACTAAACAGTAATTAGACTGTAATATAATCATGCGTGAAGAGACAATGGCCTATCGCCAGACAAAACATCTGAAAGGGTAAAGAGGAATATAATACCTATGAGCAGATAGATTGATTAACTTAACATGTTATTTAGAATAGTAATATCCATATTACCTATAGAATAAGATTTCCTAGTTAATAGACAATCTAAAAATAACCAATGAGAAAGAATTCTGTCTCACGCCCCCACGGAAAAGTACGAGCAAAAGTTATTTATTAAATACCGTGAACAATGAAAAATATGAAATTTTCAAGGGATTCCGGAATGTAAAATAAAAACTACACTTTCTTTTTCTTACAGTACAGGCATATTTTTATCTATCGTAGTAACGAGACCTTTTTTGTAAGAAACATGAGTTCCAAGTTCCAACTAAATAATTAACTACCGAACAGAGCCACAATCGAAGATGAGAATTTTACAATCTGTTAAATAAATTCCGTTATCCGAAAATACAAATTAGCAAAATAACAGGAATGAAAATAATCTACTAACATCCATTTCAACCACATAAATTACGTGGGTGTTCCGTAGTCGCTGTCGCTAGGCGTAGGAGTTTTGTTCCTACGCTATTATACGCTTAGCTGCACTTAAATCCCAGTAACTAGACTTATGGAAGTATCGTCCCGTCTGATCTACA
This sequence comes from Colias philodice, assembly GCF_061535455.1. Classification (NCBI taxonomy): domain Eukaryota; kingdom Metazoa; phylum Arthropoda; class Insecta; order Lepidoptera; family Pieridae; genus Colias; species Colias philodice. Next base: position 10,524,807 of record NC_143091.1, on the reverse strand, counting down.
TCCACCCACAATATCGTTTAACACACAATAAACCAGCACAAGAACAACATAAATGTAGATTGCTTTGGAATATATATTAATACTATCTATTTATATAGTCTGGGAATATATCAGTGAAAATGAAATGCACTTAACAGGCTTGAAGATCAATCAGAATGATAGTACGTTCATTAAAAGATTAGTTATCAACATGATGAATCTTTACAATTCATTGTGCAATTATAGAATAACACTTTTCAGATTTACACTTTTTTGCAAGTTAGACATCGCAGAAGACATTTAAATGCGGTATCACGATTATAATATGATCACGTACCATATTTATCGGTACTTGTAGACAGAATTGCAGCGAAATATCTTCCATTTACTACTATTGTTGGTGGTCCAAGCAATAAGTATAACATAACATCATCATAGTATCTTATTATAGCAGCTAAATGATGACTATAAGAATACGGAATAAGAGACGGCTCTTGAACACGAGCCACTTAAGATTCAGCAGGAATGACCTACGTCAATAATGAAGGTTCGTGCCGCGAAAGGCTTATTTGGGTTATAAATAAACGGATGAAATTTCTTGTTTTCTTAATTTAAGCAAAGCTTGAGATCATATTTGCCTTTGCCTTTCGTTAAAAAGGACATCTGGTAACTTGATAGACATGACATCGTAAAGGTTGGAACATTTTAGAGTTGCTTTTGATTATGATTAATGATAAGATATCCGACAGAAAACAACAAAACAACAGATGGGTATTTATTTACGGATTCCGATGTATAATTAACGGATATACAGATTATATGGGCAATAAGAGAAGAATTGTTGGTGTATTAAATATTCAGAATCTGAAATCCTGCCTTTTATTTAAGAAAAGTTTAATTTAAGAAAAAAAAAATTAACCCATTGAGCCCCGAACGGCCCGATCGGTCCACGACACAATAGATTTTCTATTGTGTCTGTGATTCCGGGGCCTGAGTTATTAAGAATAAATATTTTATCTGTATATTATTTTATTGATCAAGGACGAAAACCCCATTCATCAATCAGAACATACATTAATAATAACATCGAAAAAACTGTGTAATTTATCTGGAAGTTTATGGCAGTTATCAACATTCTTACTAAGAATTTAAAAGACAACAATCTAATATTAGTTCTATTTTTGTTCTTAAATTTAATCACATCTGAAAAAATGTTCTATGTAGAATTTACTCTGTAGTCCACGAACGCAGGATTAAATTTAAACATGGCGGGATATTCAATGTCCACGTGATCTTGACACGTGGCGTGCAAAATCAACGTGTTTCTCTTGCACAAACAATATCGGGCTATTGTTATTCGTCCTCAGAGCTCCCACGGCAAACGTGATTTGGTACTCATCAACATTGGTTTAAACAATATGTTGAAAGACTGTATTTCTAGATTCCATTTCAGACTGTTTCTTGGCTCGGATTAGAACTCCGTTAGTTCTATTTCTAAATATATCTAGTATTTAACTATATTCCTTTAATCCGGCAAGTTTAAAAGTATTTTTTCAGTAATATTATCAAAATCATTAATGGTTGCGTGTATTTTGGCTTCGATCGAATTAAATATTATTAATCCGCCGTCCTTGCATTCTCGGACAAAATGGTATATTTAAATGTCGATTATATTCGTACATGGATACACATTGTTGAGCTAACTGTGCAAGGTCATATCATCGGCTTTACAGAAACAATTACTCAAAATTTATCTCAAGAATTTCGACACCTATCACTAACAATCAGCCATTACAGATAAAAATATACAAATCGAGAATATTCCTGGCCGATAATGATTTAAGATCGTAAATATAACTGTCATAATATATTTTATTTATCGCCAATGATAAATAACCAACATTTCAGTAGAAAAGTTTTCTCAAATACACCCAGTAACTAAAAGTAGTACAAGTTAAGTGTGTCAACTGTCAAACGATGCTTCTTAAAATAATCTCAAAGTTTATAGAACGCTGAATGCTAGAGAATAGAGCAAAGGGCAACCTTTCAGATGAAGGAAAGTGAATGTAATGTGAGCGCTTTGTGCAACGGTAGTTGGGTGGGGAGCTCGTGCAAATCAACTTTCACGGCACTGCAAAATCCACCCACACAGCCGACCAATCAGAAAGCTATATTTCATTGACATAGGTGTATTTAGAATTCAATTCATGGAAATGAGTTCGCGCTGTACAGGGTCCGCCAATACCCCAGCTCCGTCCTCCCAACATGAATAATTCAGCATTTCTTCAGACGTCAATAAATGGAATAACGGAATATGGAGATTGCAAAAGAAATTAGAAAAGATCCAAAATACATGTTATATTTACTCGAATTTGCGTGGTTTAGGGAACTTGATTCATCGCGTTCAGTGCCGTACCGGTACGAACCCACGCATATCTTTCACGACCGTAATATTGGTTTAATCCCATAAATTCTAAGCAATTGAAAGCATAAACTTCCTGTAAATATTGAATCGAAGCTACTCCATCGGTCGGGTCTTATATGTAACTGGTGTGTCTATTTATAGGAGTTTTCTAAAGAGAAAGCTGCGGAGCTGGAATTTAGTTTATAGGTCTAAGGAGGTCTGATGTGTGATGCACGTGTATATATTTAGAAGTCTGTCTGAGGTGGTTGTTGCAGCCCTGCCCGTTTGTATTGCAACGGGAAACGGGTCGCGACCCACATCGCTGGGATCAATACGCGGTCATCGACTCCGCCTGCGCCTCGTACGATCCCCCCGTCTGCCACATCAAAGGGATTAGACCTCGTTGTATGCCTTCGACGCACTAAAAATAACTTAATAGCCTCGCAATGTCAGACGTCACATGAGAGCTACTCTATAAATGCCGCGAATATAAGAGCCAATGTTGAAACGTATTCATTTGTTTTCTACCATAAACACACTTTTCATTTTAAATGAAATGCATCTGTTTTAGTGTGTGTATTGTTACCGATTGTATGAATCAAGTATATATGATCCACATTTAGGCACTTTTTACATCAATTCAAGACAAAGTAAATAGGAAGCCTTAACATTTTTATTCGAATGATAATTTATAGCATAATCTTATCAAATATCAATTATGATAATACGATAATTATTGTATCACTTATCACAATTTACAATAACTAAATCTTTAAAACTAAAATAAGTGATTGTAATCGCTTTATCACGTCATAAAATTATCATTCAAACAAAATTCCCTATATAAACCTGAGATATAAAAAACGAGGGTATTTTTTTTTAATATCTTTAAATACAATTTGACCGTAATGAAGGTGATTCTTAGACCGAAATATTATAGTAGTTTAGATGTGTCATAGGAAATCACTTAATTTTCTCAGTAATTTTACTTTAAATGCCTCAGTTTAACAAATCGTGATAAGTGAGGTCCACAGCTTCGAAGTCCTTTGACATCTTAGATTCACATCACAGATTAATAGTGATATTCTAGAAATAAGTCTAGAAAGTACTGAATATCCGTATATTTATATTCAATAGGGACACGTTCCGATAATAAATGAGTGTTGATTGAGTGCCAATCATTATATCTACTTACATTAACTAGCCTTCAATAACAATGCGATGTTCTGTTAATTATTCATGACCGAATCGATAGTGAACATTTACATTACACTCCATTTAAGGTCCAACATAACTAAAACAAAGAAGATCACCATGTCCAAAATTACCAAATGCCAGAATATTTGACTGCATACTCTGATTTACAGCATTATCAAGCAAGCAGTTAGATACAAAGTGGCAGTTCTCCGAATACGACCGCAGAAGGTCTATAAAAATCAATACAGTCGTATAAATAGCGGCGATGTCGCTCAGGTGTACTGGCCGTGGTGACGATACCGATGCGACCTGGCTCAGTGACCTGGATACCCAGCGTCTGACCCCTTTCCCGGGTACCAACAGCTCGCTAATTGCATTCCTCATTATTGCACCTTGTTGCCTTTTGTCGCTGGTGGAAAATGTTTATGTTTACGCTTGTAAACGTATTTTGCTACAAATTGCGACAAATTTTCAATACGCTGGTATGTATTCATGTTTTCTTACAGAAGGTTACCTATTCATTAGTTCTTTTAGTGATTTACTAAATCCCAAACACATATTACCAGGTAAACCAATATTTGGTTTCTACGGTACGTAAAACTGTGGTTAGGTAAGGCTTTTCATTAAGCGGGTTGACTTTTGCTTTTGAAACAAAGGGGCAAAGTTATTTCCCGTGTTTCATTGATCTTTTACGCTGTTCGTCCTATTTTTCTTTAAGATACATTTTCTATGACTGATGCTACTAAGTATAATTTTCTTTTGACTATCAAAAGGATTATATTATATATACACGAATGACGAAGAAACTGGTTTTTTATCGTCTCTTAGCAACAATAAGAACAGTAACAATAAGCGTTACTGATATTAACAACAAAGTCGTGCATAATTCAGATTTTCAGGCTGTTATACAGCATAATAATAGTATTAATTTCACCTTGTGGATGAAATTTTGTGGAATATGTATACCAATAAATGATTTATTTATTTTAAATTTATTTTTTTTATTCTTTACTGGTCGTGTTAATTGCGATTTATTATAAATCGCAAATAAATCACAATTAACACTACCACCATTAAAAGGCTTTCTAGTCAGGTGCACTTGAAACTTTCTAGACTTGTCTATTAAAGTGCAGCGCATATATTACATTAGTTAACGGCAGTTTCAAAGTTATATGAATAGCTCGTATAAAGAACGTGTTGCTAACAATGTTTCAGTATTAAAGGTAGCGAGTACGAATTATTATTAATTTAATAAGTGCGCGATTAGCTTATCTTTAGATGATAACTTCTAACATTTGACGCAAATTATATTACATATTTTGATGAAAAGTAATTGACTGAAATATGCTTAGGAAATATGAATCATCTTCATTCTCTTGTTTGTGAACGTTTAATTGAATTAAATTGATAGTTATTTTATTAATTGTACCTATCTATCTATCATCTACCAACAGCACGTAATTTAAATTTTACAATAATTCAATATTTTTTCATTACATTTCCAACCTTAATAAAACCAAAACATTTCACATCCATGCAAATATATTGTATTTGCATAATCGACAAAGTTGCAGGTTTATTTCCTCAAAATTTAGCCTCAACTTTCAATGCCAAGGGATCAATCAATAACAGTGCCTACATCGATCAACTGTGCGTTATTATATAGGAGAGAGGACACAGCGTGCGTCGCCCTTTAAGTTCGAAAGCCCGCCACTAAAGCTGCGAGCAACGACCCTAGAGCCCTTGCAGATTGAACCGGTGGTTTTATACGTACCCACCCGACCGGCTCTCCCCATTCCTGTCCAATCAACGCCCTTTATAGTCTCCAACAGGGCCCAAATGTCTCAGACCGAGCGCCGTTTCCGACAAAACTGCTTAGGAATGTCGGGTTAGGTAGAATTTTTTATTGCTCGTAAGCTTGCAGGACGCTAAAAGCCCCTTGGATTTGGGAATTACAAGACGTCTTGCTTTTACAATAAAAGGGAATGTATGTTAAAAAGGCATACTTAATTTTGCTTTTATTTTATTTTTTCGCATTCATATTTCATATGGTAAAAAGGCTTTCCTTACAGGAAAATAATGAAATATAGAAGGATGGTCTTTTGAGCCGTTTATGAGTCGGTGGATTTCTGGAGAAGTTAATTTTAAATATTTTAGAGCTTTAATTATATACATTTAGGACACGTAATTAATCTTAATTAACATCACATTAAGGCTTAAAAGTATACAGTAGAGCAATCTATTTCATATTTGAATCATATTGTTTGTGTAAGTTATACGACCTGAAACTTCATGATAACTGAGAAAGTGTAGAGGATGCAGATTAAATATTAAAATCACAATATTATCTCTTTTATATTGCGATAAAGAGATAGCTTAAGCAGAAAGTAAACTCCCATTTAAATATGTAATACCACGTTGTTAACCCAAAACAACCTATTACAAGATCTACAGGATGCATATTCACGTTGACTCCGTTTAAAACGCGCACCGTGTATGTTTCGTGAATACTGACTAAATAGATCCAGCGTTCAGAAAGATCCTCGTCATAGAATGACAAGTACATGAAGAACTGCACAGACGAAGGTCTGTTAACTGCTTATAAAGCCTAATTGTATTGAAGCGAAGCGAAGGCGGGCCGCTAGTTCATACATACCTTATTCCATTCACTCAACTAAAATATCAATTCGGTAACTGATGACGCCATCGGGTGCGCCATGCCCGTCATTCAGCCAGTGGAAAACTAATCTAATTGAAATGGCGACGTTAAATAACTCTAATTGATATAATCATTCCGAATTTAGCCATCGCCGAATTAATTGGCGCACGTGAACTTCGAAACCATTTTTATATAGATTTTTGAATGAACCAATTAAGTTTTTATGAGGCAAATGGAAAAATCGAGAACATTCGTTCCAAGTTTACGTTACATTTCAACTTGCACATTCTGTTCCTGGATAGTAGTTGTAAGGATTCAGGAGATCGCATATCCGGCGTAACGGACCAACGTCAACGCCTGCGCAGGGTCAACATACGCTCGCCAAGGCCGGTTCAATGCCCCTCTAGGCTCAAGGAATGGAGATAGAAAAAGTTCAAATTAGCGTACATGACCGATAGTACAAGTTTGATCGATTTCCATGGTATAGAATTTCATGTGGTTGATTGATATACTGTCCTTTTCTAACGTAAGTTCGTTTTGATATGTTCCTAAATGTGTTTGTGTGTTATTCACGTTCCCAAAATGTTCAACATCTATAAATAAGACTTTTATTTTGCACTTTTACAAATTATAATACCTGCTTTGCTTTGTATTGTATTGGGAGTTTGGGACCACATAAAACGACATAAAATCCTTTTCGTTTTCGTGGCATCGTTACATATTATATTAGATAGAATTGTTCCAACAATATAAAAATTAGACAGTTTATAATTTTTATAGTTTGAGCCTTGTACATGTAATAAGGAGTTAATTATGCATACACAAGATTATTGATTATGGAATTCAAGAAGCTGATAAGGCATTATGCAACTGTGACGTAATTGCAATATGCGTTTGACGGACTTTATTTACTACAATACACTGGACGAACGTTTGCGCGTTTATGACGTCAATGTAAATTAATTTTCATCTGAATTGCCACCATCAATGTTCGAGAAAATGAATAAATGATAAGCCCCATTCGTTTTGTAAATACAATCCAAATGTGCAACATATATAGAGCATGCTAAGTAGATAGGTGAAACGAGTTAAGAAAATGATACATCACTACATAGTTTAAAAAAAAAATATTAAATATATAAAAAAAATACATATTACAAGTTGACATATTATTCTGTCTAGAAATCTAAATAGACACGGCCTGTAAAACTTCTTAAAATACCTATGAAATGATTTTCCTTAATTGTATGGGAGAACAACATCAAGCAAATGATATATAGTGGAGCCAATTTAATAGGCAACATTTGACGTCTATCAATTTTATCTTCATAGGGTGGTAACCTGCATAAAAACATCGATTAAAGTGAATTAATCGATACGGACTTGAAACATTTGTCAATCGAACTTGAAACACATGTCAATAATTTATGATAATTTTTATTCCCAAGTAATCAATGCATTCGATTCTAGATGTCAGATTTCGATTTTTAGAGTAACGTCTCTGGTATTTAAAAAGAAAAAAGGTTTATTGACACAAAATTGTAGCGACGTCAGTTCTTTAAATCAGAAATTGTTTATTATGTTTAGAATGGTTTATCAGTAAAATCAAATCCTAAAATTACTTATATCGGTCATTATTATAATAAATATGTAATCGTAATTGAAAAAAGTTAAGCAAATGTGCAGTTCTAACAAAACGAAATATCATGTTATTCTATGTCGTCGTTACTAGGTTACGTTCTTGAATTTTGTTGAACTGTCAAATGTTGCCTATTAAAATGGCTCTACTTTAACTATTAGTTATTAAATGTCAAACTATTTAAAAAAACCCTCTACACCAATGTACATGATATCTATTTTCAATACAATTTTGGGTCTCATAAATTGATATTGATGAGACTTCTACTCATCCTACAAATATTTTAAACTAGTGGTCCGCCCCGGCTTCGCCCGTGTTACATATTTCGCGATAAAAGGTGCCTGTGTTAAATATCTCCATACCAATTTCATGAAAATTGGTTCAGTAGTTTAGGCGTGATTGAGTAACAGACAGACAGACAGTTACTTTCGCATTTATAATATTACTATGGATTAGTATGTCAGTTATAAATAACTAGCGGTCCGCCCCGGCTTCGCCCGTGGTACATATTTACGTTATCTCTACACAAAAACCATCCTCATACTTCCAGGAATATAATAAAAAAAGAATTATCGAAATCGGTTCAGCCGTTCTCGAGTTATGCGCTTACCAACACATTTTGCGATTCATTTTTATATATAAGATATAGCGCCAGGCAAACTTCTTTGGCCAAAAAGTAGAGTGGTGGGGGAAGCTTGCGCATATAAAAATGTACTGAAACTTGATGCACAAAGTCCCCCACCACGCTACTTTTTGGCCAAGAAGTTTGCCGGGCATTATACCAAATTAACTATTAACACATTGAATGATACATACATATATATAAAAAATAAACCAGATCAATGAGTGAGCTATAAAATTCTGCTGTAACTAATGCCTAGCTAGGACTGCAATCATAAGTTTGTGACCCCGGAATATTTTCATCTGGCCACACATGATAATAAAAATGGCTCTGTTTTTGTGTGTCTAGCAGGTGCAAATTTTTTAGGTATGTACTTACCTAATAATTATATAAGCTAATTATATTATATATAGTTAATATTATGCAAATTGTTCAAGATAACGGATTTCCCCTAAAAAAATATCTCTTCTTACATTTCTCCCGACTTTCAAGTTTAATTAAAATCTGTTTTGTTTAGATGTTTTTGTTATAAATGATAACAATACTTGAAATAATTTTAAATATATGTATTATACTGCTACAAGCAATGTCCATTTCAAAGAAAAATAATATAAACATTTAAGTTGTTTACGCTGTGACTTGTGAGTAATGAGTCATACAGCGTATATTGTATTGTTACTAAAAAATGAAAACAATTTCATCACATTTTATTTTTAATTAATTTAATTTTACTATGATTGTTCTAGATTGTGACTAGAAATGATTGAAATCCATACATAATTCCTCAAACATGATACCATGTCAATATTTCAAACAAATTTAAAACCTTTTTGTAATGTATAATAGTGGTTGTTAAAAACTGCAGGTTTTAAGAAATTGTACCCTGCAGAATCTTATAATGTATTAATATTGCTAAAGTACGTTTTCACAAATCGAAACTCCATACATAGGTCTATAAATATTGCAACTAAATATGGAATAGGCTTGCACTCATCCATACTTTTAAAATATGTGATAGGTGCTTGGAACACGTCGGTGGTGCTTAGCATGTTTGCATACTTGACTATTTGTTCCTCCTTATTGGTATGAATATAGAATGGACTAGATATAATTGTAGGAAAACTACAATAATTATTGTTCCACGCCTGGTTCGTGACGTCCATACAAGAGGGCACGACCTTCGCTCGAAGGATACTTAATTATAGTACAAGATTCTCATAGCGAATGATACAGAAAACTTTAAAGAAAATTAACTTACCTCCACAGCCATACACATTGAATAAGAATTGAACGGATTCAGCCGCGAACAGCTAGTAAAATTCGCCACACACGCAGAAAACGTGTGCTCGGCACAGAAAATTAACTCAACTGACAAATTACATTGCCATGATAAAAAATATTAGAGTGAATAAAGTGTTTTTCTTTATAAAAATCATAAAGCCAAACCTACACGTTTTACTCCTTGTTGTTAAGTTTTATTTATTTTTTTTTAATAAAATTTCGTGTTAAATAGAGTTAAATGAGATCTTAAAATATTTAGAACCGCAAAATGCTACAAGTTAAATTTAATTCATGTCATAAAATTATTTCAAAATTCATCATGTTGAATTTTACAGGTGTAAAATTCAATTATTTCATTATCATTTACAGGTGTAAAATTCAATAGGTACCAACCGTTTCTTAATTTTAACCACTAAATATGCTATCTGTCACAGCCTGAGGTCACAGCACAATAACTTCTACGTTTTTGCATGAAACGAATCTATATCGATTTGCATGAAACTTGGTTCAAGGATACTTTCAAGGTACCTCTCAATACATGTAAAGGGGGGCTGAATTTTTTTTGAGCGCACCCCCTTGTGTGGGCTATCGTTGAAAAGGTAAATGAGGCAGAGTTTCAATACAACACTTTTTTATCAGATTTACCATTTGCGAGCCGTCAAACTCGGTCCCCTTCCTGTAATTTCTAGTCTTGGGCCCACAGCTTGGGCCTATAAACTTCAAATCACTTCCGTAAATAAAGTGGCGCGGAAACTCGTAATTAATATTGTCTTGGGTATCTTAAGTATGGTGAATACTTCTGAAATTATAAATAAAATAAAAAAAGACGTGTGGCACTCGGGGACTGCCGCGGTAAAGCTATTGCATGCTATGCCTTCAAGCCACACCTCCGTGCCCGTCGGAGTGGGGAGCGTGAGGTTTTTTCGTTACGGAATTTCTGGATTCGGTCCCCGCGCTCAAGGCCCGCGATAGAAGCAATGCAATAGCTTAAATATAGACTTTTTATCCCACATGACTACGGAACTTTATGCGTGGTCCGACACGCACTTGGCCGGTTTTTTATACTAGCATGAGTTGTAATTTTCTAATAGCATCTAGCTATTTACACGGACCTTCATATTTCATGTTACCTCCACGCAAGATTCTTATTGCTTGTATCAAATGAAAGAATTTTCAAAAACTACCTATTGACTCACAAAATTCAAGCTTTTTTTAAATTTCATAAGAACAAGAAAATATTAAAATGAAATGGAGAGAATTAAAATCTAAATTTTTCGTTTTGTAGGTACCTATCACAAGATAGGTACCTACAAAATCAATTTTTTTTTAAAGATGATAGGTACAAACCTACCATCTTAAAAAAAGGTCCTCCTATCATCATAATAATCACATCATTCCTTGTCACAATATTGTTCATTTATGAAGAAAAAGGAGGCTGTTTATTATTATCAAATAGTAAACTGGTGTTCAACTAGTGTTAATTTCCTTAAGCGCTGGCCGGCACAGAATTAAAAAAATAAGGTATCTGAGTTTTATTATGGGCATGACATTACCATGCACCGTAATGACCCTCTTTTATAAGGTGGGATCAAGGAAGAAGATAAAGTTCCCAACATATTAAATTTTATTGGTACAGTTTGTTCAAAATATTGAATTTACAAAAACATATTATCATTGAATCCTGGTGGTGGTAGATGATCAGCATCTGGGGGTGGTGGCCTCCTCCTTGGAATTTGCCCTACTCCTGGCGGTCCGAAGGGGTCGAATCGTGCACCAGGCGGTACGGCACCCCTGCAATGTGATAAATACATGTTGCATCAAGGTAGTTACAACAGCCATTTCATTAATAGCCTAGGCATTTTATTAAACTACGCCGTTCAATTAACCAATCTTAAAAGACACGCCATTGTTATATAAAACGGTGTGTTGGGATATCTTCCAGTTCCAAGAGCTCAGACTATTAATGAAACAAGTTTATTTACTTCAACTAGTGGGAATTAATTTATATCAAAAAATACCTTTTTTTAACAAACACTAAACATAATAGAGAAATAAATTACCGAGGCAATCCACCAGGAATGCCAAGTCCAGGATTCTCAATATCCCTGCGAGGTCCAAATGGATTGAAGATCATGCCGCTACCGCCTGGAGCAAAGGGATCTAAATCGGAGCGACCTACGTTTGGCAGATTTGCTGACGGCAATTCCCTGTTAAAGTAATAATGTTAAGATATACAATTAGTTATTGCATTTATCGAATCTATCTATAAGTCTTCTATATAAGCAATAAAAAAAATGATTTGCCTGTTAATAAGAACAAAACTCTGGAAAGGCCATTCATCACATTTTTATTTTCGTTAAGGCAAGAAGGTTCTTATGAAGAAAATACATGTAAGAGGCAATGGAATAGAACAATATCTGTTTTAATAATAAAGTAGTTTTACTCTATATTTATTATTTACCATTAGAATGGGTTTCTAGTTCTTTTGCCATGTCAATTTGATATCAATATTTTTTGTAAGATAAAAAAAGAAATATACTTTTCAAGATCTATTTTCAATCTTCTTCTTGTCTAGAGATAATAATAAATAAATAAATAATAAATAAATAAATAAATATTATAGGACATTATTACACAAATCGACCTAGTCCCACAGTAAGCTCAATTAAGGCTTGTGTTGTGGGTACTAGGCGACGATAAATATAATATTTAATAAATACATATATATATAGATAATAACACCCAGACCCAAGAACAAATAATTGAGTTCATCACACAAATATTTGCCCTGACCGGGGATCGAACCCGGGACCGTCGGCTCAGTAGGCAGTTACTTGACCACTGCGCCAACCGCGTCGTCGTCAGAGATAACATTGATAATAAATAAATAAATATTTCTGGACAATTTTCACACGCGGCACAATCTGATCCCATACCCATACTAAGATTTCGCTTGTATTATGGAAACCAGATGGCTAATAAACATACATATAATATAATTTTTAAATAAATACTTATATAGATAATTAATACCCAGATAAAGAGCATACATCTATGTTCATCACACAAATATTTGCCCCGGGTGGGAATCGAACCCACAACCTCTGGCTTGGATGGCAGGGTCACTACCAACCAAGCCAACCGGTCAGTCGAAATATTAGGTCAGTGATACAATATTATTTGAGACTTACCATAGGTGAGTATCAGGATTGACACGTGGAATTCTTATAGGCTCATCGCTGGCTACTCTGAGACCGGAGCCAACTACAATAATATATTTTTTATATTTTTAGCAAAATTTAACTTTTAAAAAAAATTTTGTCCTATAAATTAATATGTCCTTGTATCAAATAGCCCCATATTTATTTATTACATTTTTATTTTAGATTGTTCTTATTAAATCAAACATTAACAGCTTATAAGGACTTAATAGCTTTAAAAATTCTAAACAAATAACAGCTTTCCAAATTATTTTTAAATAATTTGGAAAATCCAAAAGTGCACGCCTCATAATTTTTTTTTAATAAATATTTATTAATTATTATTTTTGTTTATTTAATAACATTAAACCACATCGAATCAGACCCTGAAAAATGAAAGGGTTCTATTCCTGAGCATACTCAAGCGTAAGAGAAAAAAAAAGACTCGATTAGTAAAGTATTTCGGTCGCTATCGTGTTAACAAGAAAAAGGATCCGCACATACAGACACACGGACGTCCAAGACAGAACTTTTTTAAACTGTTTTTTAACTAGTTTAAATAACAAAAATGACATCAAAAATATCATGAACGTTAAAAATACTGTTTTTTCTTAATATGTGTGTGTATGTATTATCTTACAAGTGCAATGTATGATACATAAAGACATTTTAAGTTTGAAAAATCAGATGTTTTGCGCGAAGTGACAGTAGTACCCACCTCAACGCTTCGCTTATGAGGCGTGCAATTAAGTTGAAGTTGTAAGTGTATAGATTATAATTTATAATGTACTTAGTACTTACCACCTGTCTGTGTTTGTATGCTTATTGTAGATCTCTCTGTGAGAGTGTCTATGAGATCTCTTTTAACATTGAACATTAGATCTTTGTAATTCGGCAACATTTTGTCAATGGGACCACTTGTGTCTTTCACAGTGTCTTCTGTTTTAACGGCAACATTTGATACGGCTAGATCTTCTGACCTCTGTACAAATTGTAATAGTATTAAAACGAAATAAAGCACTTTTATCATAGTTGGTACAATTAAAGACAATCTGAATAACTAGTTGATTAAAAAAATATGTTTTGTGAATGCTTTTTAGTTAAGTTTAGATGAGTTACACAATTGGAGTCTATATAAAAACATATCAGTTAATATTATTGTAGGTACCTATGACTCACAAACATGTTTACGAAGAATGTTGACTTAAAGAATAATTTATATACGGAAAATTACATGCACATTTTTTTATTCATTACCTACCATTAAATTCACAATAAGATTTCCATCAGTATTTAAGCCATGCAGAATGTACAATTTATCATCTAAAATGTAGCGAAGTGTGTAATTATCATTGTCATTCCAACCAGTTGGTAGAACTTCACTCTTTACTTCATCTCCAGACAGGGTTCGCTGTAAAATATTAAGCACGAAATGAGTCAAATGTAAGTGGTGAAAATAAGGTTTTAAATGCTTCTCAAGATCTGATCAATGCAATTTTACCTCGTCGCCGACCCCGATATTTCTGAAACCTCTTTTCGTTAAATTCCAATGAATAAATGCGATTATAATATCAGATTTCCTTTTTACATCTTTCTCAACTGTCTTGAAGGTTAAATCCCACCCGAACAAAGGATCAGACGCCATCAGGCCGAATGTGACACCCAATTTAATTGGTTTATAATAAAAACAACACTGTTTTGTTTCGGAAAAAAGTTGTTTTCGCAAATAAATAATTAACTTTTCGATTTTCTAATTGTCATGCTATGTATAACAGCTGTCAAGTGTCAACTGTCATCATGTGAACTGAACAATATTATTGTCACTGTCATTGTCAAGTACCTACCAGAGACATTAATCAATAGATTTTTAACAATAATAAATAGAAAATAGAATATTCTCTTTAACAAGTTTAGATGAAATAAAAATATATTTTCGATGAAAGACTATTGACATACATAAACATTTTTAATTACACTTTATTATTATATTAATTGTTTAACGGTATTTAATATTGTCTTATTATTACAAATATGATTATGAAAGTTGAAACTATACCATAGAATTCTGTGATAGAATTAGTAAATAATACTTCGTATATGTTTTTGTACTTTCAGACGTACAGTAAACAGTTGTAGGTACAGTACAGTGCAGCACATGTTTTACATAATTTAATAATATGCGAAAAAATGAACCTCGAAATGAACACTTTTCTCTTTGGTTGTTGGCAATAGGTATTTGCAAACGTCAAATTTATGTCAAGTTGTAAAGCAGTCGAAAAACAACATGGCGGGCAGTGTCATCTCGATATCGTCGTGAATATAACGTGAAATAATGATTATTATTGTTTTAGAATATGGGTGAATATGTGCAATAATTTATTAAACATTGATGTGAAAAGTGTTGTGTTTTGATAATTTTTGTGATAATAAAGTGTTAATTAAAATGGCCTCGGATAAGATCAAAGTTGCTGTGCGGGTTCGTCCTTTTAACAGGCGAGGTAAGCTGGTTTCGTGCTAGTAATAAATAAAAAATACGATCATACAGGTGACTACGTATGCCTGTTTTATCTGCGTATCGAATTTAGCTTTGATAAAATTGTTAAATTGGGGTTTTTGGTTATATATCTTTCTATTACCCTCCGACCATCATTGTTTTCAATGAAACTTTGAAGCTAAAAATTTCAGAACCTATAGCTATTACAGGCTACAGTAACTCAGGAATGCATGAATTATTTTTTCATGAGTTTTGCCAATAGTCTCTTAGTCAGACTTAAAAATGAGTAAAATGTTTTAAAACAATTGGGTACATATCGATTGTAAATAAATATTGTATTTCCATGACGGAACTCTACATTCAGGTTATTCTTATCTAATTTATAGCATTTAGTTAATAACTCTTGATATAACAAAGAGTAATTATTGTATTCCACGTAATTTTAAACATAGCATAACTACCTAATTATCTATAACATTTTCCAAAATCCTATCGTGCCTATATTTTTATATATTTAAATGTAAGTTAAAAATTAAAATACTTACCTAACAATAAATGTACTGTTTAATAAATATTCTACTGCTTCATATCAAATTTTTTCTTGTTTAACAAACAATTCTTATACTAACCTACTTCATACTGATACCTATTAAAAAAATGTAGGTACTCTTATTTTGCTTTATAGGTTTAATTTAATTATTTTAATTTTATCCAGTTTACTGGAGAAACGATCATGACAAATGTTTCATTTACTCATTAATCTTATCTGTATCAATTTCCAGTGTTTTATCGTAAGATTATGTGTTAGTCTGTAATTTATTGCTAAATAGCGTTTTATTATTGTAGTAGGTACTTTTGAATTTACGTATTAAATAAAAAACCTCTTCAGTTGACTGATTGTCATTACAAATACGCCAACCTAACACCCTTCGCCCTTTTGAAGCTGAGAAACATAGATACCTACCAATTAAGTAAAGCAAATTTCGTAATTTCCTCCAGGAGGTGTTGATTCATCTTTTATACGACGATCGATATAGCCTCCGAGGTGGGATGCGAACATACAACCGACCAATATAATTCCGTTATGCATACGCCTATTTCAATACGACGGTCTAGTAAAACCGGATTTTGAAGAGAATCGCCACCGACATACAGACCGACCTCGTGTTGAGTCATTGTTGCAGTGCATGTATTGCTAAATCTAACCAATCGATGTTTACGATTGTATTTTGCACCGATCGGCAATAAATTTCTTTAAGACCGCGATGTTACTAAGCCAAAATGACCGTTGGATAACCCTCTTCTATTCATTAACATTTTTGTACAATTTCCCCTAAAACAACGCATTAGCATAGATATTAGATAATATTGTGAATAATAACGATTACGCAACTTGTTTGATACCTATTTAAGCGTTTCGTCACCTCAGAAATAACGTTCGTGTTTAATTTTCTTGAAAATATTGATAAAATACATTTCCAATTAGCAGCTCCGTCGAATCACAATCGTCGTGATCGTAACACATTATGACATCATCAATAAATGTATGTATGTATACTTTTATAGCATAGTCCTCGTGAATACATCTAACGAAAAGCAAATAAACAAGTTAGGTAACCTAACGCTCGCTTTCAGTGTTTCTTATGTCGGAATTGTGGTAGAGCAGCTGAATAGCCTTGAAAAATATTCCATACAATATGTACATAAACGTATTTTTTCAGTAACAATCATTATTCATTGCGTTGGTAATTTATCGTGTTTTCTGAACGAATACAATATTGTGATCGATGTCACGTGGTCTTTGTTTAAAAACTGGTTGTAACCTCGTCGTGGCTTCTATGGCTTTCAAAGCTATTTATTTAACTTACCTAGATTAAAAAAAAACAAATTGAACAGGTTACAGGAACAACATAATTGGACAAATGTTGAGCTATCTCAACAATCAATTCAACAAAGAATTAAATTACCACATGTTATTTATCATTTACTACGCGACTCATTGACATGGGAACACAAATAAAAAACCAACTAACATATGTTTCCGAAAGCGGAAGCTGGGTTTTATCATGTGTCGGCCACAATCACGTGTGATTGTTTATCTAAATGTTTACTGGTTTGTTGAACGGCCCCTCTGCAATTAATTACCTTCTAACTACGATTTTTCTTGAAACACCGTGTCTATTTTTCGTGCACCACCCCCCTGTAAAGTTCTTGTACGTATGTAAAACATTCTCACTTTAACGTAAAATAGTACGTACCTATTAGGAAGAATTTGCTTTTATTAGAGTAGGCAGTTCAAAGCAAATTTTTCCAGGAAAAAAGTTAAGCCACGATTTAGAATTTGTTGTGTTTGCTTAAAACACAAGTAAAACCATTCTTGAATGCTAATTATTGCAGCATTTATAACATTTTATTCTCTTCGTACGATATTTACATAAAATGTCTTTGACCTGCGCCTGCGCATAATCTAAGTAAAACACTTATAGGTTTGACTGTGTTTACTGTTTACGATTGATGACGTATAACAGTGTTTACATACAGGTTGAGACATTTGGAATGATAATATTTGTTTTATTTAGTTGCGGTATAATTTCTGAAATTTTACTGACACGAAAATTTATAATCATGAATTTGTTTTTTCCAGAAATCGAACTCGGTACACAATGCGTGGTGGAAATGGAAACCCAGCAGACAATACTGCAAAACCCGCAGTCAACACACGACAAAGAAAGGTATGACTTCAAATAAAAAACAAATGTTCAACAATTTGCTATGTTTACATACTAAACTTCTAGTATGGCTTTAAAAATTACAAAAAAAAAATGCTGTCAATAAACTTGTACCTATTTCTATCGGATGTAACGTGCAGGTATCAATTACTAAAGTTGCGGATGTGTTAATAATTGGGGTAGTTTTCATTATTTCCGTTAATAGTCAAACTTCTATGTTCTATAGTTATTAACAAAGGTGACCTCACCTACCATCCTTGTCCTAGATTAGGAGCACAAGATAAAGAGAAGCACAGTGGAGGGATTGCCTTTATTAGCGTGACGAGGCAATTAACGCCTTCCGCGTGTGTAAGCCTTTATTTTTTACCTTCGTCCTTGCAGACGTTAGGAACTCTTAATTAAAAACGTTGGCCTACTTGACTAGCGTGTGGAAAGAACCCTAACGTTAAGTAATTGCACGTAGCTGTTCTTGATGATGTGACGAGACCGTGAACTGTACTGTGCCAGCTTTTACCTTATGAAACATTTACACAATTGCAAAAGACGCTTTTTCAACTATTAAATGTGTAAAGTGTTGAGTTTCAAAGGTTGTTGGATTATGAAGAGACGACAGCAATTTATTTTTCAGATTATAATTATGTACTTCTAAACTCTTATATTAAAGAATAATACGTATGGATTGTATTATGTAGAAATAAAAGAAATAATAATATTATGTAGAATGTCTGAGACGCTCTGATTCGTGCGCGTTACCTCGCATTTTTCGCAACTTGAGAGTGCAATGAGCGACTAATAAAACAGTCTGATTCATATCTTAACACAAGTATTTAATACTACACCTTTTATTATAAATTATTTGTCTGAAACTATTTTTACAACACATAAATCAGTTGTTTCTGTATAGTGGGTATATTGCTTTCACTTTACTATTAAAGGAGGGCGTTCTAAGGGTAACGTAATTTTATGTGGGCAGAAGTCATTAATGTTGTGGTCTGGGTTGGAGTTCTCCTTAACCTACGCGCACGATATATCCGGTTAAATCGCACACGAAAGGTATATTATTCGTGTTCCTTTATTCTTTATAAAATTCTTTGCAAAAAATAAACAATGGAATTATTTTTTCTCGCATAATATGGAGCGCAGCAACAGACTTACGCACGAGCCTTTTGTTTACAAGGCCTTTTATTTTTAAAACATCATCTGTGTCGACAAAGTGCACTTACCTTTTACGGCGCGGCACCTGGAGGTTAGGAACGGCAGATTATATCTTATTCGGCAAGTAATTTGAAGTATCCTCAAAGTACTCGATAACTTGTTGGAATATTTTTGTATGAAGAGGTTTCTCCGCTTTGTCTTTTATGTGACCTTTCGTTGATTAAAACAAAAGATTGTCCAGTGAAAGTTTTGAATATTAGTTTAGTTGAAAGTCTGGGGATTCTTGATTATTTTGTGTTTATCTATTGGAACACCTACTTATAGAATTGATACGCAAACGCGACGACCTTAAACCGTGACTGTTATTGTTTAATTTCAGTGGAGAAACTTTACCATTTGTATCCATTTGCGTAAACAGTTTTGAAATCGAATTTGCTGCTTTATTAAGGTAAATATTCTCCAATTCCTTCACGGAAATCTATTACGGTTCCAACTCTTGAAGCGCAGATTAAAATCGGAGGAAAATTAAAATAGCTCTTATCTTTTGTGCGCCGTTCGTCTTGGAATAATTTCTTGTCACAATTTCGCATTTTCATAAAATCACGTAGCTGGATTTCGCTCAGTTAATTAGTGGTTGTTTATGTAAGTGGCTTTTATTTACCCAATTTGTTGTAACCAACAAATGATACTTTCGAAATTCGCGTATTACATAAATTATGTTTGCATGAATAGAATGTAATAAACATGAAAACCAGATTAGAATGCAAATTTGTTAAATAAGCTCATATACTTTAATATATGTACTAACTTTAACGAAGAGTGCACTAATTGAATTCTGAAATAAAGTTAGAATTAAAAATTGTATTGAATTCTAGGGCAGCATCCGCCATCTTAGACCACATCTTCGCTTACCAACAGGCGAGATTGTGGTCAAACGCTTCCCTATTGTTCATTAAAAAAAAAACTATATTTATAAAGACCAAAAAAGTTAAAACAAAATGTTTTGGATAGGTACATAAGTTTGGTTTACATTGGTACCCTTAAAAATAGTAGGTAGTTAAACATTCCTTGTTGTGGTTCGAAGCTTTGTGGTGGTTTTGCCGCTGGGTTCTTCTATCTATAGGTTCTAACTACAAATGTTTTTGTATTCAATTAATTGAATATAGCATATCCTTTGAAATAATTCCTGTTTGCCATGTTTTAACTGAAACTATTTTCAATGTATTGGGTATGTGGAAAAATTTAAAGATATAGGGTTACTTGTAAAACACCGGCAACCTCGCAGGACAAGATAGCTAACATCATAAGTAACAACATTTGTTCTACGACTTTTGATAATTTGTTAGATTTTATTTTCATACAAAAATAAATATTCATTTAATTTTCCGTCTGAATATTATAAACTCTACGCCTCCCAAAAATTACGTAAACAAAAAGCGAACGAGAGGGGGAAGGGGGCGTCGCGTCGTCCATCCGATAATTAATAGAACATAGACTTACAAATGTAAGGAGAGTACAATAAAAGTTTAAAAAATCATTTAAAAATAATTTATTGCGTTATGCCAAAAGTCGTAGAACAAATGTTGTTACTTATGATGTTAGCTATCTTGTCCTGCGAGGTTGCTGGTGTTTTACAAGTAGGCTGAAAATACTATACATAATTGCTTGTTATCCATGAGATGAAACTGAATATAAAAGTTTCCTATTATCTTGGTTCTTACCCTACTTGATAAAAAATGATGATTCCTTTTACATGTTTCTGTTTTTATTTTAGTACATACCTATTTTCGTAAGATCAATCACCCAAGAAGTCTTCAAAGTTCAAATCGACATGTAAGCGAGGTTTTTATAAAGAGTGGCCTTATTGACATAATCGATGGGTACATAAAATAGCTTCGTATAGTGGGGCATTCAGGTCAATCAATAGCACGGCGGAGACAGCGTGACATGCTATCATTGCCGTGTAATAGGTAATTATATTTTATAGGGAAAGTTTAATTTTTCTCTATATTTTCTAATATGTGTGCTCTATTTGTTTGTAGTTGGATTATTCGAATATAAGGTTGTTCCTGGAAAGTTGTTATATTTTTAAAGATGTGGTGGCCGCGAGTTATACATTTAGTTACCAGCTTAATCTCTAGGATTTGTAAACTTCTGATTTAATATTATGTCTGGGGTAGGTTTTATTTAGGTACATTTTGTTCAAATAGGTAGCGTAGTCACGAATTTGCCATGTCAGCCTGGAAGGAAAAGTAGATTGAGATTAATTCATTACATTACTAAATGCACGTATAATTTGTGTGCAAGTTGATTTCTAGAATCGAACTTTTCCACATACAAACAGCAAACAGGAATCATTATATGATGTGCATGAGTTTGATTACATATCATCTTCCCAATATTCCTTCAATTGGGCATGTCTGATAGAAATTGTCGACGACCGCGACGTCAATGTGTCGCAATTCTATGATTTATTATATTCAGGTTTTATTTGCTTACTTTATGATCAATGAATGAAGTAGGTAGATGGTATTCGGAACGGTGCACGGTGACTAACGGACCGGCATGGGATTTAGATCGTATCCACTTACAAGCTTAATTTAACAGTGAAAACTTTTACTAAAGAATACAGATTGCAAATACGATGTGACAAAACGGCTTATGAACTGAGTTCATACTAAAAGTAACTGTATTTGTACAGGGATTTATGAACTGAGTATTCATATAAATACCCAGAAATGTACACTGTTGGAACTTATATTTGCTTCTAAAGTGTATTTATAAATTCCTACTATAAAATTATAAATGCGAAAGTTTGTGAGGATCGATGTTTGTTATTCTTTCACGCAAAAACTACTGAACCGATTACAATGAAATTTGGTATGTAGGTAGCTGAAGACCGAAAATAATAGGCTACTTTTTATCCCGGAAATCACACCGTAACAAGAACAGGTTTTTCTTTGAAAACGCGCGCGAGGCCGCAGACGAAGCTGCGGGAGGAAATCTAGTGCTCATATGTGTCTCCTGTGGATTTGTTCTTCGTGTATTATGAACTATTGAACGTTGTACGAAATTGAGTTTAAATTAACATTCACAGTTTGAGAACTTACTCATACCTCGTCCCAGCTCATAGAAATGTTTGCATCAGAATTTATTAGGTAACTTTGACTTGTCGTGGTATGAACGGATGCTTTAAATGTGTTTACTATAATTTTAACAGTAAACACTATGATTAATGTTTACGGTGGAAGGTAACAGTAATGAGTAACTGGTAGCTGATCATCCTTGCACAATTATTTATGCTGGTACCAACTCAAAATGCTCGGACTGTTTCCAACATTTCTTAATTAATTTAGTGCTTGTTACATATAAACCATTTATAAATATCCATATTTCTTTATAACTAAAATACCTAAATGATGAGTACAGTAACAGTTGAGAATAAAAAATATTAGTAAATAAAAACATTTCAGTCTATGACAATACAAGCACGGGTTGCACTTGATGAATGTAAGCTCTTCGTTCCATTCGGTTAATTGCTTCCACTGTTAAGAGTTATGAGAGAGCACTTTGATGGCGCTTAGTATACAGATAGTGTCTGTTGCGAACTCGATTGGCACACTCCGAAATTCTATTTAGCTCTGATATGAGCGAATGAACGATAATTTCCATCTTTGTTTTGGAATCTAGATTGGAGTGTTATCTATTGGAAAATTGTGATTATCTGTATTGGAGCTGTTAGTTTTTGCACGTTATTAGGGTAACGTTTATCTATCAATTGTATGTTCTACAACTTGATAATTTCCAGAATGTTTCCTAAGTCACCTTATCGAAAGCAGTCTTATGTCGGAACTAAATACTTGATGCCTTTTTAAAAGGATTAATCGATTTTATTGTATTATTAATCCGAAAAGCAAAATGTTATCTTCAGCCAATTCTTACGTGCTTGAAAGTGGCAGTGGCCACGATCGATCCAAGACCATTAAAGCAACTAAACTTACACACTCTGACCTTTGCCAATTGCCACATAAGTAATTCCAACCTTTGGCGTGCACATGTAATTACTAGACCTGCAGAGCGAAGTTTGCCTATGCAGAGTATAATTGCGAGACTCCCCTTGAATTAATTAAGCTTACGAGAGTAAACGGAACGTGCGCAATTTCGGCACTGCTATGTCTAGCCTTCTATGATAATGTAGCACGATTATCTACTCTAAGGCTAATAGATTATGGTCGAGCATCGATGGGTGTTCAGGGAGATTGATCTACCAATTTGCTAATGCCTTTCTTTTAGCGATGAGTCATCAGTGAATTGAGTGAGCCTGTTATTAGTGGGCCTTTATGTCCAATTGATGGTTGGCGATGTTATATGTATCGGACAATAGGTATTTTTGTTGCAATGGACGATACACAAATAATGTTTTTTTCATCATCGTCGACATTCACATGTCATGATCATATTGTGAAAATGGCCAAATTCACAGTTGTGTAAAATTACCAAGCCGGTGGATGCGTGTTGCCTAATGCATCAAGCCAATGAATAATTAATTTTAATTGGTCCAAAATATGACTAACATTAACGTGTAACACTTAATGAGCACAGTCAGTGGAAATCGATTTAGATCACCATTCTGAATTGTTAGAATTGAAGTAGGCGATAGATAAGACTAGTAGATTACTTGAAGCTATTCAGAGACGCCAATTTGTGATATCGTCTTTCGTAAGATTACAGATAAAACTTTATTCACAGTGATTTTGATTGAGTTGATATTCGGAGAATATAGAGGTGTTCAATTTCATTTGAAGCTCATGGACGGGGCCAAAGTAATCCGATAGATAGATGAAATGACAATGGAAATTCTGTGTAACGTAAAGAGGAGCGACCCATATTTCGGGCCTGTGAGACCGCACATGAAATTAATGGGTACGGATTGAAATTTGAAACTAAACTATGTATGACCGCAATTGAGAAATGTTAACATTAGCATAAATATGTGGATCTCGATTAAGGTTGTTCGTGTGGAAATGGGTTATAATCTGTTTTGTGCGTGTGTGTGTGTGTGTAAGTAACACACGTGGTACTGTGTAGGCTGGTGTAGGTAGCGATACGATAATCATGCTAATTTGGCTACAATCGGAATTTAGATGGAGAAATGATCTTCTATTTTTACATGTGCTTCAATTTTATCGTTAAGTATTATATATTGAAGTATTTTTGTCTGAAGAAGATAAACCAAAACATAATTTTGATGATATGCAATTGCACGCCTCATAAGCGAAGCGTTGAGGTGGGTACTACTGTCACTTCGCGCAAAACATCTGATTTTTCAAACTTAAAATGTCTTTATGTATCAGACATTGCACTTGTAAGATAATACATACACACACATATTAAGAAAAAACACTATTTTTAACGTTCATGATATTTTTGATGTCATTTTTGTTATTTAAACTAGTTAAAAAACAGTTTAAAAAAGTTCTGTCTTGGACGTCCGTGTGTCTGTATGTGCGGATCCTTTTTCTTGTTAACACGATAGCGACCGAAATACTTTACTAATCGAGTCTTTTTTTTTCTCTTACGCTTGAGTATGCTCAGGAATAGAACCCTTTCATTTTTCAGGGTCTGATTCGATGTGGTTTAATTGTTATTAAATAAACAAAAATAATAATTAATAAATATTTATTAAAAAAAAATTATGAGGCGTGCACTTTTGGATTTTCCAAATTATTTTTAATATCTTGAACGTATATTATCATAAATTCTATCACAGCAAAGACCGGACAGATATTTTTTTATAAAATGTTATATAAGAGGTGGTTGGACTTTTTTGTTATTTGTAAATCTTGCTTGAACCTACGATGAAAGACCAATGATACCGTTCCATTGATGTTACAGGCTCCAGCCCTCAATACCTTTTATCCAAACGCGAAGGTTGGATATTGATCTGAAGTTCTTTCATTTTAGAAGGGTCTTTTTTTAATCTTCAAGACTTTTTCATATTTAAAGAAATGTATCGAGTTTTAGATACTCAAAATTGACCACGTTCATTGATTGAATACTTACTATAAACTCTTTATTTATTACTTCAGTTTTTGTGAAAAGAAAAGATTCAGACACAGGTGAAGAAATGCAGCATAGTATTTAAAATGCAGAATGAATACCTTTTAACTTCTTCTAAATTATTCATACATAATAAGGAACATAATTATTTTGCCGTCTCGTATTGAAGTAAAGGTCATGGATTTATATACTTCTTAAGTTATTTATAAATTATATTACATACTATTATGAATATGTTTAACATTTTATTAAATTGCATATTATGACTATTGTAAACATTGTTCCAAGTTTCCAAAATGATAAATAATTTACATTTGGTTTCTTATACTTACTTTTGGAAAGGAATTCATTAACAAGCGAAATTTCTTACTCAATTTTCCACAACGGTTCACTTTTCAAGGAGCTAAGTAATAATTGTATACAAAGGTAAGATTGTTCCAAGCACTGGTGTCACGCCGGTTTCATCAAGCCGAGTGCTCCAAGATGTACAGTATTGCGGCCCATTCGGCTTTATGGCGGTTGTGAAAGTCCCGCACTATTTATACGGACGTTTGGAAACTGTGATAATTTAGATTTATAGCTGGAGTCGGTGTACTGTGGTTATATAATAGTTATAGGTATACTTTGATAGGTTTGTATTATATATTTAGATAGTTAGTACGATTTTAGTTACCTTTCTTCATCGAGACTAGAGTCAGCGTCTCAATCTTAGATCTTGGGTTCATGCCCTGGTGAAACACGAATACCACGTAAAATTTGAATGTGTATTTTTTCAACTATATAACGGACTTTGATGATAGTCAATTATTATAATTCCACTAAAAAGATTCAGATTGATTGTCTAGATGTCGATGTGAAAATCACCTTTTTCAAAATTAATTTTTATTCAATTACCATTGCACAAATTAAATTTCTCCTGTCAAAAGCATTTCAATGATAACTATTTGTTAAATATATTTTTGATTGAAAATATTAACTAATTCAGGGGCAAAATAATTGTATAGCTAGTTTTATTGATAGTAATTGTACTTTACAATGAATAAACATTGTAGATACATGATCATTATTCTTTTCTCAGGCGTATCTGTATCTAACAACCAACTACGTAAGAAGAATAACATTTATGCAATTATCGTGTCCCACAAGTTCATTAACATTAAAGTAATCCTGAAATAAACAACATAATGGAAGATATCACGTTAGCATGATTCAACCGTTACTCCGGGTCAACCATTTTATACCTTGCGTATATAACCCTAAAGTTGGAAATAGGTTATCTTAAAAATGTAGTTAGTTGATACTGATTGACGATTGTGGACTTGGCATCGATTTTGCAAACTTCATGGAACGTAAGTTCTTGGAACTAGCTCGGGATCAATTTGAAATTTAAATCAGTTTTCATTCAATTGTGGGTCTTGGTCGATCGTGGTGCATCATTCATGCTAGTTGGCATGGTGAATTATATGTATAGGTACCTATATGTATTTCTGTGCTGGGTTAGGAACGCCCGGTGGCCGAATGTCGACCATCTGCTTTTAACCACTTTCAATTGGTTTTCAATTATACGGATCGTGATGAAAATTACCTTTGACCAATGTATGTTGTAACGTTATGAATATAGTGATACATACAGTATCATCGCCTCACGTGAAAGAAGAAGAAATACTCGTAGAATTCGTAAAAGAAGGCGATTTAATGCGTATTAAATATAGGTCATCTAAGGCAATTAAAAATCGTTTATTGGTTATTATTAATTTCTCAATAGTAAATTGAGTTTAAAAGTTTCATTTGAACGCAGAAAACGTTATTGAATACAGCGAAAATAGATCTCAACGAACAAACAAATTAAACTTGATAAAATCAAATGAGAAAATATAATTTGCTCTTCTGTCGCAAAGATGTTTGTTTAATAAAAATGAATTTAATTAATTAAATTCATTCAAGAACTTAAGTTCGCTCGGCTAGGCTTGTCTTTGTCTTGATGGAAACGTCTGTTTTGTAGATTGATTGTAATTAAAGGTGTGTTATTACTGCGATCGTTGTTTGAGGGATGGGCCGTGATTGCTATCGCGATGTGTGCAGTCTGTTATTGAAACGTACAGAGATAAAACATTGCGGTTTTATTGTCTTTGTAGGCAATATTGAAAAGAGTCGTCGTAAATAAATTAAACCAAGAAATATACAGAAGAGAAAAAATGTTGTGTGGTTTTATGAAACCACGGTAAAAGTGAAACTGTTCGAACGGTTCCGAACACTGCTTTGTGTAGCGCATGTCGCGTGACGGTCGGCTGCCGAGTAGGTATACCTACTCGGCAGCCGCGATACACGCGACATGCGCTACACAGACCAAAAAGTTTGAGACGATGTAATAAAAGTTTCACTTTAATAATATTGATTTAGTAAGGAGTACCTGTCGACCAATAAAACTCTCGGTCTTGGAGATATTGGAGTATTTCTGAATGGTTTGCTCAAACATTGTCTGGTTTACTCAAGCGTTTTACTGCATTGAAAGCTCTATATTATGGTAGCTTTACACACATTTTGTTTGAAAACTCCTACTCTGTTTAGGGAACATGGGAAGTATTTTTACTGAAATAATGACTCTGTTACCTTGAACTTTAGAGAAGATACAGGGAATAAATGTCGTTCACTTTATGAGAATTTGATGTTAACACCTGACGGTGTTAAGGGGGCGCATAAAGCAAAATAACCAATCTTCTATTAGATGATACGTGTAATATGCAAGACCAAATCTAAAAAATAAAATATATATCAAACTAGATGATATGTTCAACAATTCTGTTTAATCAAAAACATAAAATATTAAAATTTACTCGATAAAAAAAAATCACCAAGTTAGCTCTAATTTTCACACTTTTACGTTTTCTACTTGACATGGTAATACTTATTATGATTTTTTTTTCATAAACAATTATATTAAAACATTTGCAAGATATTTGTCAGAGCATTTTGTGTAATTACTTTTAGTTTTGGTTTTATCTGCGATAAACCACTTTTGGCGCTCTTTTTTTCTCGAGATAAACGTTTGATTTTGTCACGATAAAAGTGGTTTATCGCAGATAAAACCAAAACTAAAAGTAATTACACAAAATGCTCTGACAAATATCTTGCAAATGTTTTAATATAATTGTTTATGAAAAAAAAATCATAATAAGTATTACCATGTCAAGTAGAAAACGTAAAAGTGTGAAAATTAGAGCTAACTTGGTGATTTTTTTTTATCGAGTAAATTTTAATATTTTATGTTTTTGATTAAACAGAATCGTTGAACATATCATCTAGTTTGATATATATTTTATTTTTTAGATTTGGTCTTGCATATTACACGTATCATCTAATAGAAGATTGGTTATTTTGCTTTATGCGCCCCCTTAACATCAAATTCTCATATTTCATGTTTGTTTCCTCCAAACGCTGATCGTAAAAATGAGAACGTTGTTTTAGTCAGACTAGCTTCATGTGTAAACAGTACCTTTTTGCATTTTTGTTATAAAATTTGAAGGTTCCTTTGTGATAATCTCTATTTACTTCTGACTGATATCATAAATTCTAGTAGGTAGTCATTAGCAGTGTAACCAAACCAACGTAATATGTATAGTAAAAGGAGCATTTTTCATGTTCTATTAAATTGAGGTGTATTTTTGCATTATATTGCATGCAAAATTGTTCTGTATACAGTATTCATATTAAGTTTCCCTATTTTCCTTTAAATCAGCAAAACTTGCATGAATCACGATCTCTAATCTATACAAGCGTAGGAGAGCCTTGATATTAAAAGTAAGATAAATATTTTGATATAGAATTTTTATTACGCGATTAAAATTAAAACATACACTAGGCACGTCTATGAAGTATTCGATATGGCCTTAATTATACAATGAAACCTTGTAAGTATCTATTGAACACGATCGTTGAAAACTGCATAAATATATTTTTCATTCAGGCCACGAATGTTGTGTTTATAGTTTATACCGTAAATGAGTTGAATGGTTTTAATGAAATTCAATGTGGTTTAGTACTTTTTACTAAAACAAAACATTATAAGCAAATTTTTGAGTATTTTTAATTTTAAATGAACAAGACATGTGTTTTGATTTTTTAATTGGTCTCTCAATGCACATTGTGCAATTATGTATTTAAACATCTAATTGCCCATTTGTATGTTTCATTAAAACTCATATTATTCAAATGAAACATTTAAGTGGTTTTGCACGCCTCATAAGCGAAGCGTTGAGGTGGGTACTACTGTCACTTCGCGCAAAACATCTGATTTTTCAAACTTAAAATGTCTTTATGTATCATACATTGCACTTGTAAGATAATACATACACACATATATTAAGAAAAAACACTATTTTTAACGTTCATGATATTTTTGATGTCATTTTTGTTATTTAAACTAGTTAAAAAACAGTTTAAAAAAGTTCTGTCTTGGACGTCCGTGTGTCTGTATGTGCGGATCCTTTTTCTTGTTAACACGATAGCGACCGAAATACTTTACTAATCGAGTCTTTTTTTTTCTCTTACGCTTGAGTATGCTCAGGAATAGAACCCTTTCATTTTTCAGGGTCTGATTCGATGTGGTGGTTTAATTGTTATTAAATAAACAAAAATAATAATTAATAAATATTTATTAAAAAAAAATTATGAGGCGTGCACTTTTGGATTTTCCAAATTATCTTTTAATTTATTGTTGTTTTTCGATACGATTTAACGATTTTCATCTATTTAGGTTCAGATTTCAGATTTTCCCTACAATATAACACGTAGATTGTATGTGCTCTTAAAACATGTGAAATTGTAACTAATCCGGTACGGTTTTTCCTGAGCATATTTTGTTTTATAACAAAGTGTAAACGTATTACACCAAGTACGTGTTATCGGTATCGAGGCAGATAAAGGTTTATCAGTATAATAATGCACATACGTAGTATAGGAAATTTGATAAACGTCTATATATCTACAGACTTCATATAATACGTAAATCCATTTGATCATCAAATAATTGTTTGTAGGTCACTGCTATTTTCAATT
Organism: Colias philodice; assembly: GCF_061535455.1. Lineage (NCBI taxonomy): Eukaryota > Metazoa > Arthropoda > Insecta > Lepidoptera > Pieridae > Colias > Colias philodice. Next base: position 10,494,333 of record NC_143091.1, on the reverse strand, counting down.
CCTACCGCAATTATCTTTGTGTTGTTTTATTAATGTTAATGTGACTTGTTTGTATGTGTGATAAGATAAGCCTGAATTTAAGGTGAGATGACATATTTTGCTTACGCGGTTGAATGTTGGTAGTGTTTACTTTTTACTTGCTGCAGTATTCAGCTGTAGCGAATTTTCTTATCGGTACATTTTCTGAAATCAAATAAGAGCATTTATATAGAAGAATAATGTGCACAATTATAAATTTCAATATTTTATTCATTTATTATTGGTGAATGATACTTTTTTGATATTTCTTTTATTGTAAAAAATATTGTGACAGTTTTATTTGATAGTACCTACACCTAATTTTAAGCAACTATAGCTACAAAGGTGAAGGCAGGTACTCTGTAGAAAAGCTATTGTGAACTCGTAAAATGTCTATAAAAAATTTAAAGCAAGCGCTGTCTGTGTGTCGTTATTTTCCTTTAGTTCTGGAAAAGGAGACACTGAGTCTGTCTAGGAGATAAATACATGTATTTTAGCAAATTTATTTTCTGCATAATATATCAATAATTGTCAATAGGTATCATTTAACTCGAATTGCTCAGCTCCTATTGATCTTAGCGTGATGATATACAGCCTATACTCTATAGCCTTCCTCAATAAATGGGCTATCTAACACCGAAAGAATTTTTTAAAACGGACCAGCAGTGCTTGAGATTAGCCCGTTCAAGCTAACAAACAAACTACAACTTTATAATATTAGTAGAATACGGAAACGACATTCAACATATTAATTAGTGTACTGTACGAGTGTACGTAGCAAACGTGCAAAAGTATTGCTCACGCGTGCATTGCTGTTAGTGTCAAGGTAATTTATTTTGCAGTAACAATAGAAATGCACAAGTACGCTCGTATCCTAGCTTGGATAATCATTGTGTTGAAAATTATTTCAATGTTGAATGTTGAGTTTAAAAAAGTATAGTGAATTTTTAAATATTATCATGTTATAATTGTTATGATTGCGTTGTAAACAATGTATGTGGATTTGTATTTTTATTGAAGCTACTGGTTTCAGATGGATGTTAAGAGAAATAGGATTTCTTATATTTGTAAATTATTACTTTAGTCTAATAGGTTACTTACATGTAAATTTGAATGAAAAAAATCTCTTTGTTTACTGATTCTGTACAAAGAGTTTTATTTATTCAGCAGTAGCTGTAGTAGGTATTTGTATTATATCAAATTCTACTAACTATTTTTATGTATTTGCCCATATCTAAAACAATGTTTTGTGTTTAATTGCCGTGTATGAAATGAATAAATTTTTAAATAAACAAGATTTGTTTACCAATTTGATTGAAATGTTTGATTTTCATGGTATTTTATTAAAATGTCCATAAAACACGATACACACGCGAATGTTTAGGAATATTTAATAAATATATTAGTTTTTTTAGCCTCTATAATACTCCTTTAGATTTACTCTGAAAGAAAAGTTTACTAGGAGCTGACTTAACTATAATATGTAAAGTTGAAGTCTATTGCACGCCTCATAAGCGAAGCGTTGAGGTGGGTACTACTGTCACTTCGCGCAAAACATCTGATTTTTCAAACTTAAAATGTCTTTATGTATCATACATTGCACTTGTAAGATAATACATACACACACATATTAAGAAAAAACACTATTTTTAACATTCATGATATTTTTGATGTCATTTTTGTTATTTAAACTAGTAAAAAAACAGTTTAAAAAAGTTCTGTCTTGGACGTCCGTGTGTCTGTATGTGCGGAGGATTTTCTTGTTAACACGATAGCGACCGAAATACTTTACTAATCGAGTCTTTTTTTTTCTCTTACGCTTGAGTATGCTCAGGAATAGAACCCTTTCATTTTTCGGGGTCTGATTCGATGTGGTTTAATTGTTATTAAATAAACAAAAATAATAATTAATAAATAATTATTTAAAAAAAATTATGAGGCGTGCACTTTTGGATTTTCCAAATTATTTATATTTAGTATCGATACCTTCATATAGTTCGAGTTTGTGGCTTTGCCGCTCGGACTTATTTGAAAAGTATACTTTTTAAAGTTTTAAGATGTCGAAGAAGTTTTAATATAAATGTATGGCTTTGATTTGCTTCTTAGTAACGAAACATACCTACCATCTAAAAACATTCACAGCATAGGAAGAAGTTTTCGTCATTATTTATTAGATCGCTTATTCTTGTGCTTAAAATTATATCTTTAACTTATATTAGATAAAAGATAATAACAACTCCCTTTTCGGTTGTTTCCTATACCGACGCGACAAAATGCTAAAGAGAAATGAGTGGTGTCAGAAATTTCAGTATTACAAGTTTATATTTCAGAATTTCGTTATAATTTATCCCTTCGCAGTTTCTTAGCACCGTTTATTATTATCTTGTAAATATATCATGTTTACGTAATATTTTTAGCAGCAATCTGACCCAGTAAGAGTAGGGCATGCAGAACCGAGTCCGGTTCCAAGTTTCTGAAACCCGGTTCCAAATCGAGCTCAGAACCGGGTAGAACCGGGTTACCCGGTTCTTTTATAATACTTCGGAAAAAATACGAAATTAAACAAAAGTTACTGTAAAAGTACCTGATGGACCTTTTATTTTACGCGGCTTGTGTCTTATTTTATTAAATTAATAAAAAAACAAAATTTCAATACTTCTCTTTATTAATCAGTCTTATAAAAGTACCTTGTTATCATAATCTTATATATAAAATTCTCGTGTCACAATGTTAGTCTGCATACTCCTCCGAAACGGGTGGACCGATTCTCATGAAATTTTCTGTGCATATCGGGTAAGTCTGAGAATCGGCCAACATCTATTTTTCATATGTACCACGGGCGAAGCCGGGACGGACCGCTAGTATCACATATAAACTTAAGCCTTATTCATTAACTGCATACTGTAAAGCAAAAAACCGGCCAAGTGCGAGTCGGACTCGCGCTCCGAGGGCTCCGAACAAACCTATTTCTTATAATGTTATAATTGTAAAATATATGTTTCTAGCAATTTTTCCTTTATCTGTGTTATAAGACGTTACTTTTACCAAATTTAAAGGCTCTGTGTTCATGAAAAGTACCCAGCTGTAGGTTTTGAGTCCCATGCGAATGTCGAAATTTGCGAAAATTTTCAGCATTTACGGCTGTATCTTTTGATGCGTTGGCTTGTGAGTTCGACTTTTTCACATAAAAGGGACTGAAGACTTGAGTATTCGATATAAATTTCAGCTTGATACCGAAAACAAAAACATGACTGGATCATTATATGAAACAGTAAAATTCAAATTCACGACAAATCTAATAAAAATATTTCTGTAGCCTAATTTTTGTCAATTTCGAAGCCTAATTTTTTTTTTGTAATACAACCGTAGGAAACTTATAGCATCTAAGGTTAGACAACCAATCAGAGCCACTCTTGAGGCGTGGCACGAAAATTCGCGATGCACGTGAGTCTGTCGTTGCCAGATACAGTAAATTTGTTAAAATAATGCAGCAAAATATAAATAATACTTTATATTTTAATATTTTAGTCGGAACCGGGAGAACCGGGTTTCATACTATTCAAACCCGGTTCTCAAGATCATCAAAAAACCCGGGTTTACCCGGGTTTTTCGGAACCGGGTAAACCCGGGTGCATGCCCTAAGTAAGAGGCTTTGCTAGATCGCTAATTGGATTTTATTTTTAACTTTATATTGGAAAAATAGTACCTACTTACCTACATTAAGGAAGCAGGAGTAAACAAAATGATTATTATGTTTTATTTTAATTTCTGTCGTCCTGTATTATCGAATATACCTGCATATTAAATCAGTATCAGTAATAATCAGTAGTAATGTAGGTTTAGAACACTTCTTAGGTATGAATAGTTAGTCGCGGAAGAATTCCAACCAATACCCGCGGCCCCATCATTCAAGCGGCTCGACGGAAAACAGTGGGGTTTTAGTCGGTAAGAATCCGACATAACCCACGCTCCTTCCCCGGGAGCCGTGGGTATCTTTGAACGATTTCCCCATAAAAAAAAGGTATGAGTTACGTTAAATTTTAGCCCATAATTTACGTTCACCGCTCAAATGGCATTTGATTTCTAACCCAATACGTCATAATTAACACACAAGCCTCCAAATTAACTATATTTAACGTTGTCTATCAACTGAATTCGATATGTAACACATGAAAACGTAATTAAGTCGTGTTTCGGCTCCCCGGAGCGCCGGGGACGTCGGGCGTCGCTAATTTGGGAAAATGTTTAAATTATGAGTCCATTTACAAATTACGTCCCCGCTATACTATAGGTAGGTACTTTATCTTTATACTGATTGTGAGTGATTCCGGTTTCTCGGTAACGAATAAGGATCAGACTGTCTAATTGATTTGGTTTCGGATAAAATGTTCGAGTTTATCTTTGTTTGGCTTGAATCAAGGTTTGGGTGTTTGTAACCTTAGCGGTTGGATGGAATAATTCATGGCTAGATGATTTAATTGTTATAAAAACATGTTGATTCTACATTGTTTTAAATTGCTATAAATATAATTAGCAATGTTGAGACAATTTTATGCATTGATATTATTATGTTAATAAAACAATAATTTTCTTTAAAAGCTTTGATTTTACAGTTTATTTAAGGAATATCAAATACGTTCTCAACGTGAAAACGTAAACGTACTTAAACAACTTTAATTTTAAAGGAGCTGTAATTTTTTATGCAAACGTAGCCGTTAACATCTTTTTATAAAGATTTGTAAAGCTATCAACGTCTGGTTACATCGTTAAAAAGTGTATTACATACACACAGTAGTCATTCATGATGACACTCATACAACCGCAGTGCGCCAAATGACTGTCACCTTTTGACTGTCACCCCGTCTGTCCCGTGAACAAATCTTACGTGCGAGTGCGTCGCGTAGGGAAGTTGGCTGGAATGTCTGTAGATACTAGAATATGTTTATGTAGTGTTGGCTTTTGGTTATGCCTCGTGGCTACAGTTCGTTTTTGTACCGGCTAGGCAGGGTGTAAACAAACGAAGGAGTTGCGATGTCTCGTGCTAAATATAGAATACAATTTGGTAGATATCAGGACAATATAAATAAATTATTTATTTTAATGACACACATTCTTAAATAAGCATATTTCGTTGTAAACAGTTGCACAAGCGTCTGAATAGCTAGAATATATGAAATATTCCCAGATATTCCGCATAAATTGAGTACAGTAAACTATAGTAAGAAAATAAAACACGAAACGCTCGTAGTAAATTCGTCAACCGTATCTGTTAATTTTATCGGCAGACAGACTGTCGCCGCAACTAAGGAACAGCTGTAATAAATTGTCCTTGATAAATTAAATAATTATGAGTTTCTGGAATAGTACTAGGTATCACCGTTTGCGAGAACATCAGCACTTCACTATTGTATGTACATCTATATTAATCACTACATAGTATAATACAAAAGTCGCTTTCTCTATACGTATGCTTAAATCTTTATAACGGATTTTGATGCGGTTTTTTAATAGATAGAGTGATTCAAGAGGAAGGTTTTAGTATATAATTTATTAGGTTTTAGACAAAGCGGGCGAAATCGCGGGCGAAAAGCTAGTGTTTAATAATTTTATCTCGGTTACACGAGTATGCTATTAGATACTTGCGTATAAATCCAACTTAAGTTTGAATATCACAGAAGATGAAGAATATCCATTAGGATTATCCGAAAGCCCGAAAGGCTATGAAACATTTTCAAGCAATCAGAATAATTATAAATGAAGGCTTCAATACGTATAATATAAAATATTCAAGATACGCAGATTAAGTTTTTTTAAATTATACATTTACAAGTATGTTCTTAAATTTACTTTTAATTTTTTGAATTCTTGGGTTGGATCCAAACTTAACTTTGCTTTCCCTATTCCCTTAAACGGGTAAGACATCACTAATAGGATTAATTTTGTAAAAATTGGAATTGTTTCGACTACCATTTCAGCTTTAGTTTTATTGTAAGTTAAGGGAATAGATATGTATTTTCGGGGATAATTCCAACGTTGTCTCATTCCTCTCGCTCCAAATTTGCGAAGCTATAAATATTATATACAGTGTATTCAAATAATCCGACCCTTGAATTAATAATTGAACAGATTTTGAGGCTGGATTGGAAAGGCTAAAAACATATAAAAAATGAGAATTAAATTATATTGGGACCAGTCTAGTCCTTTGGGTTTAGGTAGATATGCATACTAAATCAGCTGAAATAAAAATGTAGACCCATTCTATACATATAATGTATCCTAAAAATTGCTTTAGTACGTAAAAACAAATTGATTACATACAATTTATGTGAATATAGCAACGTCAATGATCCGAGTTAACTTATTTAGTACTACTACTACATAGTGTTTACGATTGTGATCTTGTGATAATAAAGTTTCGTATTCAATATCGTGTAATTCTCAATTGGACGCGAGGATTGATGTAACGAGTATCGAGATGTTGTTGATATTGCTTCTACTTTCTTACGGGACGCTGCGTCCAATCAGAATTATATGCTCTTCATTTATGTTTTATGCGATCGATGGAGGGTGAATGTTTGTGTGTGAAAATGTGGAGATTTTTTGGAATGAAATAGCTGTTCTTTCATATCAAAATCGAATAGAAGTAAGTAGTAAGTACATAGGTACTAGGTAGGTACTCTATACATACAGTCGAATATGGACCCGGACGGAGCGATTTATTCCTACTTGCGTGATTATTCCATACTTATCACAACACACCTGTTTATTTTAAAATTTTTGGTCCAAAATATTTTATTAGTTATTGCCAAATAGTAATATCCATACTAATATTATAAATGCGAAAGTAACTCTGTCTGTCTGTTACTCAATCACGCCTAAACTACTGAACCAATTTTCATGAAATTTGGTATGGAGATATTTCGATACCCGAGAAAGGACATAGGCTTACTTTTTATCCCGGGAAAATGACGCATTCCCGGAAATCCCACGGGAACGGGAACTATGCGGGTTTTTCTTTGACTGCGCGGGCGAAGCCGCGGGCGGAAACCTAGTTAGTCAATAAAATAACTATTTCTACACATGACATTCAAGAGGTTTCGTATATAAACTTGGTATCCTTTACAAATCAGATAGGTATCTACAGAGATTCTAAGAAAACTCATTTTATACGTAAACAGGCACAACACACATACTATTTATAGTAGGCAATAACGTTGTAACACGGTTCTAACTTCTAACAAACAACATGAATGTACTTACAAGATTTGTTTATCTCACCTATTTATGTGTTGAGATTGTTAACTGACAGCGTATGAGGCATTGTTTCTGTTTGCATTGTTATGTTTTCGGACGAAAATGACTTATATAACAACGTAGGTGCTCTCATTGAGATTGATGGTGATGAAGTCATTTTAAGTGCCTGTGTACCAAATGAAACAACATACATATATTGATAATGTAATTTTTAAAATATCAAAACATTGTAAGAAAATTGTTATTGTCTAGAGATCATAATAATATAACAATAACAATTTATATTGTGATCAATTGGTATAATTTGTTATAAAGTTTCATCCAATAACGAATTTTATTGGCATACAAATAAAGGCTATTCACAGTCTATAATTGTATTTCAAGTACAGACGAATTGTCGCCACGTGTAGACCGTTTGGCATTTCCGTAAGAAAGCCCTCCATCGTGACCCGCTTTCTTAATTACAAGTACATTTGTAAAAATAATGAAGGCTACATTAATACAAAATGTGTAATAATTACGACGCTTATTATAATTAATGTCGAGGCGTGAAGCTACGCTTTAACTGGTAATTTTGGGCTATCTTTGGAAAGAGACCGAAAGGTATACTCCTTAGATAAGAATAAGATATGTATTAAGTTTATTTACTGTTTTATATTAAATTTTTTGCACTTGAAGCTATCGAATGCTAATAAAAAATATGCGTCATTCATCCTTTATTTAATTTCCGATTGATTACATTTTATCACCATTGCTATCGTATCCTACAGATAAACATGCACATTTACATGTCCAACACAAGAATCAGCTGATTCAAACGAAACTATTTAATTAACAGTAGTAAAGTTCTCTTTGAGGGCATTAATATCAAGGAAAATAGTTGAAAAGTCCGCATTACACCGCACAATGCTTTGAGCGGAGCACGAACAATATATAATCGGGAACCGCACGTTAGACATGTGGGCCTTGGGGATTCTTTGAGAGAGATATTATACGGCTAAAAATGGATGTATGGTACACTCATTTGGGAAATGTATTGCGTGGAAATTTCAGTAGAGCACACAATAAGTGGTTGGATAATAATAATGAACGTGAAAGCATAAATTAATGATCTAAAATCAAATCATCTTTATTTTATGCCTACACAACTTACTTAGACCAAGTAGTATTTACGTTGTGAAGTACTAGTGTCTGAAATCTGGTCTGTGAAAGACCTGTAGTACAGATTACTGCACTGGACACACGGAAAGAACTCCTAGTAGGTACCTACGTAAAAGCAAAGGGATTAGGGAAGGATTGTGGAATTGTAAAGGATTATGGACCCTGTATTAATTCTATGAAACGCGATAACTTAATGTTAAAGTGCACAAACTCATTTAGTAAGGGTGTGTTAAGTGTTTACTTTCTCGGTGCCACCTTGACCTCATTTTCACGGAAGTATTGCTCGCTATACGTTTTTATAGAAATATGAGTTGAGTAGCAACACAGAAAATATATTAATTCTTGGAAAGGTTTTTATTACTATTACTATAGAACGAAACATTGGAGTAGTGTTTTGTATTGGCTTATTGGTCACGTCGCGTGGTTATCCCGTTGATTCCGGTTTCCGTACGTTTACTATGATTCCGATTTCCGAATGTTAATAAAACGTGAACCACGTGAAAGTTTGAAATTCAACGTAGAGTTATTCATATCTAATAGAATATTACCTATTTGATTTATGCTCCAACGTGCGTGGAATATTTGATGGTTATACCTGGGGTTGCAATAGTTTTTACACATGCATTCCCTATTTTATGTGAGTTATTACTAAGTGAAACTGTTTGGATGTGAGACACTGGTAATTTTGTTAGAATTCGATTTTTATTGCGAATTCCTGTGATGATAAGATTAGATTATTTTCACTAAATCACTCTGGAATAATGTAGCTTTCTGCTGGTGAAAGAAGGATTGAAATTGGCCCGGTAGTTTTTATGTGAAATCATCACAAACATAAATACAAAAACACAATATGAGCTATGTTCCATATTATGTGTTAAAATTGTGAAGGGCAAAATATATCTGATTTTGTAAATTACAAATCTAACAATTGTAAGGTATGTAGGTACATACAAGGTTATCTGCTTCTGCTTTACCTTGAGTGCAAATTTATCAACTACACTATCGCGTTTGCGTGAAGAAATGTGTGATGTTTTTGTGTTGTTGATTTAAAGGGCGCAATGTAAATTAAGACCTTCGTGGAAATTGTTTAAAATCAAACACGATACAATACAGTAAATCTGAATGAGTGTCGAGTTTACACATGTACAGAAACTATTTGAATATGTTGTATGTCAGAACTATATGAATGTGTTTACTGTTTTATTTAGTAATAAAACAGTTAAATATCTAGACAAACTTAATTTCAAAATAAAAAATTAAAACTTCGTCAATTATAAGAACGTGTAAATTAATAGCATTCGAAAACAATGAACGTGTTCATTTCAATACAGTTTTAAACTCAACATAAGTTGTTTTTAACGCAGCAGTAACGATCGCTTTAATATTTATAGCGCTCCCCCGTACAATTCTACCAAATTGCATTTACATAGCGTTGCAGTTTACACTAAACATTGCATCGTTTCATTACCATAAAGAAAAGCTCTGCGTGTTGAAGCCAGAGTTCACCCACGCGGCTGTGACTCAACGATCCTTTTGCACGCCTCATAAGCGAAGCGTTGAGGTGGGTACTACTGTCACTTCGCGCAAAACATCTGATTTTTCAAACTTAAAATGTCTTTATGTATCATACATTGCACTTGTAAGATAATACATACACACACATATTAAGAAAAAACACTATTTTTAACGTTCATGATATTTTTGATGTCATTTTTGTTATTTAAACTAGTTAAAAAACAGTTTAAAAAAGTTCTGTCTTGGACGTCCGTGTGTCTGTATGTGCGGATCCTTTTTCTTGTTAACACGATAGCGACCAAAATACTTTACTAATCGAGACTTTTTTTTTCTCTTACGCTTGAGTATGCTCAGGAATAGAACCCTTTCATTTTTCAGGGTCTGATTCGATGTGGTTTAATTGTTATTAAATAAACAAAAATAATAATTAATAAATATTTATTAAAAAAAAATTATGAGGCGTGCACTTTTGGATTTTCCAAATTATTCTAGACTATATTAACACCACGGTATTTATAACTGTTGCTAGGCGCTCGATAAGTTTTGATTTAAGACCATTTCACGGTAATGGCTCGTAAACACTGAGCCACTTGGTGGGTACGTCAGGGACTGCGGGACTTCGCGTCGGTGGTCTTTATGGAAGAACTTAACCAACCCTAGAACCCTATACTTCAAGAAACACGTAGTCTATCGCATTGTGTTCTACGCTTTCTAAGATTTTTAAATTGCAATATTACAAGTGTTATAAATAAAGGTGCTATGACGAAGGTTTTCTTGAATGTGATCCTGGATTTGCAATCAACTAAACCCATAAAGTTTCAATGCAGTGCAAGTTTCAGTCGCCTTTAAGTCGCCTTTAAGTGCTGACTTAGTCGCCTTACGGTTTATTGTAGCGAATAACATACGGTATTTGAAAGTTTAAGAAATGTCCAAAACTTTTAAAATTATTAAATTTCATTTCAAAATACACCTGTGACTAAAAATTATGTACCTACTCAATTTTAAGTTTATGCTTATCGTAAATTTAGCTCACGCGATTACAAAAGTACAAACTGCTTTCACCGTTCGCGGCGGTAGACGCACGTGCTCATCTCTTTAATACGTGTCTTAACAAAGGACTCAAAGTGATTGTTCTCGGGGGAGATGAAGCGCCGCGATCCACACAGATTCTTCCCTCAAGGCTGACCCATTGTGGTTAACACGAGACTAACCCACTGTCGTAACAGCGGATCCATTGTTTCACGCACAATAACCCGGTGTAAACGATGTAGGTTTTTGTGCACACGTCGAGAACCCAGATCTCATTTCCGAATTCTTTTCAAGGCTGTACCGGCACGTATTGAAATCGTTTGCGAGATTGAATCGTACACAAAAAAACTTTTTCTATTTTCCCTTCGCGATGGAACGGACGTAATTTCAATTTGGGTGTAACGAGCTACACTAGCGAGTAGCGGCGGGTACGTTTCGGATGTATTGCCTATGGGCTATGAGTCAAAAACTCATTTGTGTGTTGCAACACGTACAGGTTTCAAACGAAATTTCCAAGTGCTGAAAGGAAAGATGGAAGGGGAAGGGTGTCGCTCCCCGGGGATCGGTACGTTTCGTGAATAGATTCGTATCGTTCTTATTCACGCGAAATATAAGGTCAGTTTTGAGCGAGATTGGAATGATCTTTTTGAAATATTTGTTTCGTATTCATGAAAGGTTTCAGTAGCTAATTTATGAGGCACATAATTTAAAAAGGATAATATATCATGTGTGAATACAAAAACTGTGTCACTATCACTAACGAGGTAAGGTAACGTGCGTGTACATACAAGCCAATCTTATAGTTTTTATATACAATTCCTAGCATAAACATTTTATGGTATTCAAAATATTTATATTACTCACAGTAAACCGAGTAATTAAAATGTTGTCGTGCGATTGTAGTATTTATATCATTTGTCGACTGCTTTGATTGTGCGAAATATCGATCTAAAGAACACTCGTTGAATATACCATGTATCTATTGTGCTGGTTGACGGTCTGCGGTCGCTTTTGTTTCAAATATAAATCTTTTAATTCTTTTGCACTGGAGTTAGACGTTCACAACCCTTTACAGAAGTGTACGATGTTTTTAAAAGAGCAATTCAATGTAATCTCGAATCGTTCCTTTCATTGCGCCAGATAAATTTATATGATGTTAGCTGCGGAGATAGGGTATATTATTTGAATACTCAACTACATTTACCCAAATAGTGTAAGCCCCTGGTAATACATTTGTTTCAATTATGACTAAATCCCAGCCCGGTATTTCAGTGGGCTGGGGTACCTGCTTTATTTTTAGCCCCAATGAAGGTCGTTTTGGTACTGAAAGTTACTTATTTATTAAACGCGGACTGCCCAGAGATGCGGTGCTGACCTTTGACGGTGAAATGTGAATTTTCACGTTACATTGTTGTTTAAACCGCCTAGTTTTGTTAATTTTCTTTTGCATATTTGATGTGGTACTTGTACTTTCACATCTGTGTGAATTTTGGTAGATGTAACGTATCTACTATAATTCTAACATAACGATTTATAACATAGAAAATGATAAAGTTCCTCATGGTAGTAAAACTCTATCGGATTTATATGAAACATGTAATAGAAAGAAAATTACTATGATTATTTTTCGATTGAAGACAAAAGATGTATGTATTCGGAATATATCGTACGTTATTGCGACATGACGGTAATCGATTTGCAATTTTTATTCAATAGGAAAAATGTTAGACAATTTTGTATTCGTGTTGAATTTATAGTAGGATCCACGTGTTCAGTATTTATAGATATATGTTGGTTTGGAAACTTGTACATCGCTTTTTGCTGATTTGCTTTTTATGGTTATCGCGAAGAGAAACTAGTTCTCGGCCCACCTTACAATGTTTTGAGCGACTTTTTTGCGTGTGGATCTTTTGATAAATAATTTAAAATAAGATTAGTTGTCTCTTCAATTCTTTTCAATATTTCAACTTAAATTTATTATCTTAAGTGCTAAATTAGGTTTTCACGGCGATGGATATGTACGTATTTTCGTAAGTAAAAGGTATAGTAGCTGTTTATAATGATAATTCATCTCTACTTTCTTGTTAAACTATCGCTCATTTGGGTGTTCTCCAAGTCGTTCCAAATAATGAAGAAAAGCCGTTTGGTTTGCACGTGGAATATATATTATCCAATTTATCTTACCTCACACGGAGTGACAAAAAGAATTAAGCTGGGACTAATTCTTATCTGTTTCCACGGATCAATAGTGATGTGCCTTTTATTTATTTGCTAGTATATATAGATGATTGTTACTCTTTATTGAGTTTTATCTTTTTATAGGGAACCTGCTGCCCTATATAAGATAGGACAGACGAGCTGCTACAACCGGTTTCAAACGTTGACAGTTTTCTCATGATATATAATATATCTTATATATAAAAATGAATCGCAAAATGTGTTGGTAAGCACATAACTCGAGAACGGCTGAACCGATTTCGATAATTCTTTTTTTATTATATTCCTTGAAGTACGAGGATGGTTTTTATGTAGAAAAAACGTAAATATGTACCACGGGCGAAGCCGGGGCGGACCGCTAGTACTTATATAAAATTTTTGTTTTTCATACACGATCGTTTGGCTCTTTGTTTACGTGCTAACGATATTCAAGTGATAAAAAAAGTAAAAATGAAATTAGTTTTATCGTGAACGAAGTACGCTAGAGCAATTTTCAGTATTGATATTAATAACACGGCTGCATGATGGGAGGGGTTTGCGTGTTTGCCTTTCATTAGTGGGAGTCCACGCCCTCGACAACATACTATGTCATATCGCTTACTGTCGCCCTGACTCATCCGGCATAGCTAGTAAAACAACTCCGTTATTGCTCAGCATAGGTAATATGCCAAGTTATAGCTCGCTATTTATGGCTCCTTTTATGACTGCTACCTATGGACTGTGTGACTTAGAATATGTTAGATGGAATGTAATTCCATTTTCACATTTGATATGAACGCTTTATGGATGTTTTGTGTGATTCGTGCACATATAGTATAACAAAGTTATTATTAATCGGACTAAATGGATTGGTACTGGCTTTTTAAAGTGTGTTCGCTTTGAAAAACAAATATAAACAGTACCGTATTTATTCCATTAGTCGATTAACACGCCGAGGAAACGTTTATCGTTCAGAATTATGACCCATAAAATTATAGGATTTTTTCTTTATTACAAATCGACCTTGAGTGTACAAATTACTAGAATTAAGAGGCTTTATAAGGCTTCTTTTATGATTCATTGTAATTACTTTGTTACAACATTACTATATAAAGTTCGCTGAACTCCATCTGGTTTTTGTTTGCACAATTTGTAATTGTCTCTTCTTTGGATTGTTGATCTCGTTTTTTGTCCCTGATTGAATACATACCTAGACCTCGCCTAATCGCTTTCCAGACTTTAGTTTTAATTAATTCTTTTGATGTTTTTTTACACTTTTTTTTTCATATACCTACCTATTGTATTTGTATTTTGAAATAGGTATTTTACACTCGAAATTGTTTCTGAAATAACACGCAAATGTTCCAAAATATTTTTACTTCAGAGGTATTTTCCTTAATAAACATTAATTCATTCCCCAAGTTAAGTTTTCATCAAGGACCTCGTAGTAATGACCTTTTTTAATTGATAGAAAACACGAAGTGTGAGGGCTGCCACTTTAAACATTGGTGGAATATAATTTAGTTACAAAATATGAAAGAAAAATAATAACGATAAAGGTTGCTTATTTATTAGAAGGTTAGTATATTTTGACATTGATTCTTCTATTTTCGGGGCATCAGCCCCGAAAATTATATATATTACAATATCCGATTTAATTTAGGTATGTCTCGCTAAATAATTTTCCAAACTATCGTTAAACTAAATTCGAAAATGTCACGTCTTTCGTTATTCGATACACGTAGTTATACAGCTTTCCCTTTGATGTTAATCTTTATTGCTTGAATCAGATCTACTCGTACTGTATGCTGTAACAAAAACAAAGTACGCAAACGGCATAAAAACGCTCAATCCACATCATTAAATGTTTGTCAAACAAATAATAAACAGCGAACTTATGGATAAAGTTTTATTGTAAGCCCCGGTTTGGTTTACGGATAAATATTATACAGGGTGTACCAAAAAGTAGTGATGAACGGAAGCTGAGAGGTAGAGGACCTAGAGGGCTATCCGAATCACCCCCATGTATGTTATGCGATTTTTTGTATTTTCGGAGTTATGACGTGTTTTTCAATTTTTCACCTATCGCCGAGTACGATGATATTTTCACTCATGCTGACGTCAATGATTGCGGAAGATGCTTGATTTTTTTTTGTGTGCTAAGCTGAAAGATAGGCCAATTCAGTATGGTAACATTTACTATCGTTAGATCTTTGAATGGAATAAAAAAAAGAATTAAATGGCAAGAAAGATAAAATTACCCAGTATGTTCACCACTTCAAGGGCCCGTAAAAAAATAAAATCACCTAAAAAAAGTTTTCCGTTTGACTTTTAAAAACTTGCTCTATCTATCAGATAGCTACCCTGAAAATTTCATTTTATTATTCAGAAGGCTTCAATCGAAAAATTTAAATCTAAATGTGGTAAGTGCAAAAATTGAATTAACATGATGATCATTAAAACCAATAAATAGGTGTTTAATTACCAGAAATTTTTAAAATAACCCCGCTGTTGCTCAATGCAAGTGCGACATCACCGTAAAAAGTTGTCTTTTAAATGTCTGAATGCCCTTTTATCATTTTTAATGGATTCTTCTGCTACTATGAATTTCCGGGTTATTTCGTCCAAATTGTGGCATTCTCTCAAGTAGCCGAGGTCTTTTTAGTATTCCCATTGAAACAAATCAAGGGGGTTTAGGTCGAGGGACCGTGGAGGCCAGGCTTTAAGGCAGGCGTCACCGGCGCATGCGCAGGCTGCAACGACCAATCCATGTTTCAGGGTATCTTTGCCCTTTAGCCTGGCCTGCACGGTCCCCGGACATAAACCCTATTGATTTTTTTCCGTGGGGATACTACAAAGACGAGAGACTGCCACAATTTGGACGAAATAACCCGGAAATTCATAGTAGCAGAAGAAACCATTAAAAATGATAAAAGGGCATTCAGACATTTAAAAGGCAACTTTTTACGGTGATGTCGCACTTGCATTGAGCAACAGCGGGGTTATTTTAAAAATTTCTGGTAATTAAACACCTATTTATTGGTTTTAATGATCATCATATTAATTCAATTTTTGCACTTACCACATTTAGATTTAAATTTTTCGATTGAAGCCTTCTGAATAATAAAATGAAATTTTCAGGGTAGCTATCTGATAGATAGAGCAAGTTTTTAAAAGTCAAACGGAAAACTTTTTTTAGGTGATTTTATTTTTTACGGGCCCTTGAAGTGGTGAACATACTGGGTAATTTTATCTTTCTTGCCATTTAATTCTTTTTTTTATTCCATTCAAAGATCTAACGATAGTAAATGTTACCATACTGAATTGGCCTATCTTTCAGCTTAGCACACAAAAAAAAATCAAGCATCTTCCGCAATCATTGACGTCAGCATGAGTGAAAATATCATCGTACTCGGCGATAGGTGAAAAATTGAAAAAAACGTCATAACTCCGAAAATACAAAAAATCGCATAACATACATGGGGGTGATTCGGATAGCCCTCTAGGTCCTCTACCTCTCAGTTTCCGTTCATCACTACTTTTTGGTACACCCTGTATAAGAGGCAGAGTTATCACGTGCGCGGCCATTTGCCCGAGTGTTATCAAGGCTCTACCCCGAAGCAGTAAATAACTTTCCCGTAGTAAATAATTCTAATTTCCCGAACTTTCTCCCTTTGGCGTATCGATCGTGGGACGGTACACAGCACACTATGACAAGAATGTTATTAGTTATTACTCGATTCTTTTTATGTGTGGGGAAATGTGGGGAAAGGTGACATGGAAGAAATTGTGTTGGAGTTCAATATAGGGGTGATATAAATGATATCATTTTTGAAAATAACTTCTTAAAACTAGTTGAATTTCATGTATTGATTTTATTTCTTCGCACAAAATTATTTGATTGTTTATTTCGTGTGAATGTCTTTTTCTAGAACAGAATTATAACATAGTCTACGTTATTTAAAATGTACATAGTTTATACTTGAGCATAGGTATTACACAAAATAACCCTTTGTAATTAAAAAAAGGTACCACTTCGTATGTCATACCTCACTATATCTGTCTACATAGAGTTGCTTGGAAGAAATCGCTCACGAGCGATAAAGCCGCTCTTTGTACATATATATATTTTAAGTTTGTTTATATATAATAAGTTAATTTAGTCATAAGTTATCTCAACCATGTAACAAACTGTATTTCTGTGTATGTACAATAAAGAGTATTCATTCATTCATTCATACCTCGTTTTCCCATCCCGTGTGCTATATTTTAGATACAGTGCTGCCGGGATTGCAACCTTATCCAAACTTTTCGGCACGTAGTTCCCGCGGGAATCGAGAGATGCGAATATTTTTATTAGCCGCGAACGGGCACGTCCCTCTAGTCTGGCCGATTTTGTTGTGTAAACATAACATTCGATTTATTTTGTTTGATCGAGGTAGCGAGTTTGGAAGGTTTGGATAAGAAAATGTATTTATATTCTGTTTGGTTGTTTGGCAAGTAGGTAATGCTGGAGAGGGAATTAGTGTAAACTTTAATACGTTTTTGCAAGAGGAAATTGTGTGCGTTTTTCTTATAGATTATTACTAGCGGTCCGCCCCGACTTCGCCCGTGGTACATATTTCGAAATAAAAAGTAGCCTATGTCCTTTCTCGGATATCAAAATATCTCCATACCAAATTGCATGCAAATTGGTTCAGTAGTTTAGGCGTGATTAAGTAACAGACAGACAGACAGACAGAGTTACTTTCGCATTTATAATATTAGTATGGATGTGTAACATGTGAATTAAACATTGTATCTAGTCTGCATTTCTTTTGATAGGAATAAGTTTATAGTTTTTCTAGTACAATACAGTATTTATCGAAAATAAATCATATTCCTAATATTATAATTTATAATTTATAACAATTGTTACATGTCTAGACACGAGACGACGAAAGTGTCTGGAATACTACAGAATCTAGAATTTTAAAGCACTTTACAAATGAGTTTGGAACGAAAATGAAAACTATTGAATAGTTTAAATGTGACTAAAGCTAGTACAACTCGATTTCATTTCATGAATAGAAACAAAGAACACTGTTTATTTCAATTTCTACAGTATACAATCCAATTGTGAGGTTTTATTTAGTATTTAGTATATTTTGTGGTTATTTTTCCTATGGAAATTGTTAAGAAAGGGTAGTTGACTTAACGTTACTTCTAATTTCTAATAACTGTTAAACAAATTCTGTGCTACATTTTTTCCTATAATTATATTAAATTATTACCTACTTCTTTTTGGAAAGGCTGTGTAGGTACATATATGTTTAAATTAAGATACCTAAAGCAAAACTAAATAAAATTACTCTAGTTACAAAAACCTGCCTCATTACGCGCAAGAGTGACCTTCCGTGAGGCCTTTTGATAAAATGTTTTCATTCATGAGAACTGGCCTTGAATCTAATTTGGTGATTATCGTACTCGTATTCAACAGAATTTACTATGATCTGTTTACAAAGAGGTACATGCGTTTTAACATGATTTGATGCATGTCCATGTTAAATATATTATGAGCCAATTGTATATCTATAACATAAAACGAAGTGAATTGAAACATGTATGAAATATTATTCGCTAGTTGAAGTTCAGCAATGTTTTCAGATTAAGTGCACCCATATGTATGAAATATTCTATCTTTTGTTTTCGTGCTATACTAAAAACAAACAGCCGCATTAAATTTGCAAAAAAAGAATATTTTATTTTTAAATAAAAGTAAAAAACAAAAGCTTCATTGTTTCCTGCAGCAGTTTGAATTGGACGATGCAAAGCGTATTGGTGCGGGTCCGTGGCTCAGCTCAATTGGTGCATTCGTCAATGTCACGGTCCCACGCGCTCGTAGCTTCGCCTGGTTTATTAGCGATTTATATTCTTGTACTGAAAATCACGATTGTTAACGCTCCAAGTCAAATTTCAAAAGTAAATGGGAAATATAATCACGTACGTACTATAATGTTAACCCTGGGTTATCTATTGCCATTCGAACGGTAAAGGGTAGCCGCTCTCGAATTAACTAAACGTTCCCTACCTATCTTGCTACCTTATCTCGATCCGAAATGTAATAGTGATCGAGAAATTTAGCTTGGGTACTTGTAATGACCAAGAATTCCAGCCTTTGGGATAGTTATTACGATAGATTTGTTCTTTATTTATCTTGCGGTGACCGGGACCGGACCAAAATACGTAGGTCAAATTAATAGGAGCATGCTTCAATGTCAGGGTATAACGATTACGAATTAATCTGTTCAGCTACCTTATTGGCAGTTTTGTACGTTCAAATAATTGGGGATTATGACAATGAGATTATAGCGGGGATCAATGATGTGGTTCACCTTGAGGTGTTTATAGTTTGTTACGTAACTTGGTTATATGATATTTTGATCGACAATATTAGATATTCATAACTATGTACGAAATTTTTCTTTCTTTCTTTAAATTTGTTTTATCCACTTATCAACCATTTCACCTACCTATTTGATTAAAGTAGAATATACGTGTATATTATGTAAATCTCAGAGCTGCTACGGTGATGTCGATCAAATTGCTCCTCGGAGAGATCCTTTGTGCGATTTCATTGTAGCGTGTACACGAGCCTCTATGTAGACCAACAATTATGTGTTCCCATAGAAGCAATGGCGTCTAGGCAAAGCGCCAAATCAATACCACGGAGGTAGACAGAGCTATAGCTACATGTGCCCACAGCCGCTACGTCACTGTTTGCAGTCAGTCACTACGGCGACGGATTCGATTGGATTATGAATGAAATAATGTATTTTATTGGATAAAGCGGCGTCAATGTACGCTCTAACTTTGTTTTACGTCAATGCAAACGATTCGATCGCGATGCTTTTTTTGTTTTTGTTCAATACGATTAAAGTACTGCATTGCAGTTGGTCTCTGGTTTACACTTGTTCCGTTTGATTTAGCTACTTACAGCAGAATACTTGTAATTTTCGTTGACTTATTTATGTTCTATGTAGGTGCTGTTCTTCTGAGAATTCCTTTAAATATAACTTGTATCACGGCAACAACAATGTTTAAACTTTAACCTTCATTGTTTACGTTTATTTTCGTATTCAATTGAAACGGTTTTCTTAAGGTGCGTATAAATTAAGCGCGGCAGCCGCGCGAGCCAATGTTCGACCAGAGTTGACGTTCATTTGCTGCGCGAGCCAATATGTAGATATATTTTAAGTTGAACGTAGTTGCCGCGCGCGGCAGGCGATCCATCACGAACATCTCTTCTGTAGGATGCCAAAAGTGTAGAATTTTCTTTTTCAAGTCAGGAATAGGTATATCCATTTTCTTACTGATTTCTACCCACGCATCATACCTCAGCGATTTATTGTGGTATTGGGAGGATTTGCTGTTCTATAAAAATTCATTAGCGCCATACAATTGTATTAGTAAACGGCACTTTTCGTTGTCCATTTTTACGTATACGCCGCGCGAGCCGAATCACCAAAACTACAAACCGTCCACACGGCGCGCGAGCGAACGCCTGTAGTTCCTTTGATGCGGTCTCAAAAACCGACAGTGAGCGGATCGCCCCGCGGCACGTTCGAGCGCGGCAATGTTCGGGTCGCCGCGCGCGGCAATCCCGTCTAAATAGTGCGCGGCCGCCGCGCGCGCCTATGTTCGATGGTTTGCCGCGCTTAATTTATACGCGGCTTTAGACTGAAATAACTTAAAGTTTTCTAACGCTATTTTAAGAGCGATTTCAACGCTGCAGTTAAGTGCTATGGTGCACATTATCAAATAGATTTGCAATAATGAGTCACAACCAGATATATCGTATGAGTCACACCTTCCGTTTTGTACGATGTGTATGTATGTAATTAGACATTCAGTGCAGTGCTGCGGAACAATAGTGTATGTGGACGGGGTGCATCATCTCGCGGATGTCGGAAGTTTACGTGTTTGGTATATACAAGAGGAGATGGGCGAATAAGCTAAGGATTTAGTATGGAGCCACGGCAAATGGGTATCACTTAAGAATTTAACCTGGAAAGGTTAAACAAGTCCACTCCTTTCAAATTTGATTTGATACAGAGAGATAAAGTTTATTATTTCATGTATATGAATTATGATCAAAGTGCCCACTTTAATGTCTATGAAATATGACCGCACGACCGAAACCCGGTACATAATTAATCTAATATCTAGACATTTTGTCATCAATTATATCAATTTGGTATTACGTTAAACACCAGTTCATAAACGCTTAGCTATTTGTTATAACATACGTAAGAAATTCCGATTACACAACAATAGAGAACCACGTTTCCAACAATAACTAATTCATAGACAGTCTGTACACAGAAATATCTCAATACACATTCATATCTACTGAATAGTGAACGTATTTGATACAATACTTCCGCTAATACTATTAAAGGGATATAACCTATACGTTCCCACGTCGATTGCGTAACGCTTAAGACGTCAGCGCGCTAACACCGAGTGTAGTGTTACATGCTCGCAAATCTTGTAAAATGGAGGACATACTGCGGCCCTGAACTGGGCATACGCGGCCATGGAGTGACCTAGGCGAGCCAAGGCTTAACGGATTTAAAGGACATAAAGTAATGACCTTAATTTTGAAGTAAAGAAATGGCATGAAGGGCGGAAGGAGTGACCTTTTCGTGATTAAATAATGTTGATACTGTAAATAAAAATTAAAAACAACAAATCTGATTTGGCCCTTAGCTCTTCAATTGTTCCGAATATTCACATTATCTATTGAGATCCTGCAAATCTGATGCAAATCGTGAAAAATATAAGAATATTCGAAATCACTGCAATACTATGTGTAGGGATGCACAACGACGCCATATCCATGATTCGGTCGAAAACGGCGACCCCCAACATGTCTGGAAATTTCTTAAATCATTAGGAGTTGGGAAAAATAATAGTCATCAGCTACCATCCGACCTTAACGTTAATAACCTTAATAGCTTCTTTTGTTCGTATAATTCAATTCCTAATTTCAATAATCAAATAAGTATAAATCATATTTCTAGTCTTCCAACTCCTAACTATCCCCCGTTTACTTTCACTCAATTCGCCGTAGCTGATGTTAAGAAGATTATCTTGTCTATATCTTCGAAGGCCGTTGGCACCGACTCCATTTGCCGTGATATGATCATTCCTATCCTTGATATCATCGTTCCAATCATTACTCACATCCTGAACTTTTCAATTTCATCCCACAGCTTCCCTACCATTTGGAAAGATGCTCATGTTATCCCTTTACCTAAAAAGAATAATCCAACATCCTTCAATGAGTATCGTCCCATTTCCATCCTACCCTTCCTGTCCAAAGTACTGGAACGCTTAATTCATAAACAGTTAAGCCAGTTCTTGTACAGTAACAATATCCTTAGCCCTTACCAATCCGGCTTCCGTCCTGGTCATAGCACGGTAACTGCCTTAGTCAAAGTCGCCGACGATATTCGCTTAAGTATGGACAAGCAGCAGCTCACCGTATTAACTTTGTTGGACTTCAGTCATGCCTTTAACTCCGTTGACTTTGAAATCCTGCTGAGTCTGCTAAAGTCTATTAATATCTCTCCTGCGGCAATTGATTGGTTTCGTAGTTACCTGACTGGTCGACGGCAGCGTATTATGTATGATGATCAATTTTCATCGTGGTGTAATATTGTTGCTGGAGTACCTCAGGGTGGCGTGTTGTCTCCACTTCTCTTTGCCATTTTTATAAACTCCTTGACTCCTCATATAACGTCTCTCTACCATATGTATGCAGATGATCTTCAAATTTACACCCATTCAGATGCAGGGTCTCTACCGGAGGCTATAAGAGTGACAAACGCTGATTTAGCTTCCATAAGTAATTGGAGTACACTTTTTGGCCTACAGATCAACCCTAACAAAAGCCAAGTTATTATAATTGGAAGCCCACATCTTCGCTCAAAAATTAGCTGCGCCGATTTACCCCCCGTGCAATTGGATGGAATTGTCATACCTTATAGTTCGAATGTAAAAAATCTTGGTATAACTTTCGATGAGGTTCTTTCTTGGGTGCCACAAGTCAAAACTGTCAGCAAAAGAGTATTTGGAGCAGCTAGCTCTTTAAAGCGGTTAAGTCATTTCTTGCCTATACCCACCAAAGTTATGCTAGCTCAATCCCTTCTCCTTCCCCTCTTAGACTACGCGGACTCTTGCTACACGAACCTCAGCAAGATCAGCTCAATAAACTTGAGCGATTGCAAAATTTTTGCATCAGGTTTATATTTGGTCTTCGCAAATTTGACCATGTGTCTGAGTTTCGCAAGAAACTCAAGTGGTTACCTATCCGACTGCGTCGGAATGCTCACACTCTCCATCTCCTCTATTCCATCCTTTTTAATCCCTGTACTCCTAGCTACCTAAAATCCAATTTCCACTATCTTGCTTCCGACTCCTACACACTCCGTTCCTCTAATAACTTTCTTCTTCGTTTCCCTGTGCATGGCACTAAATTATACGGTACATCGTTTACGGTATCTGCAATCCGCTTATGGAATGCCCTTCCGGAACCGATTCGACGCGCCCAGACGTTAGGATCGTTTAAAAAGATGCTGAAAGACTATTATCTATCTATATAAGTACTGTCTATGTATATTATGTTTATGTAATTATGTATGTAATATATTCAATAAGTATGTATGAATAATATATTTAGTATAATATATGTTTAGTATGTTTATGTAGGTATATATACTGTATATGTATATATTATATTGTAGTTATATACATATAGTGTTTTATGTATTATGCTTTGTTTTAATTCAGTTTTTTTTTTCCTTTTTTTTAACGTTATTATTGCTTATTGGCTACCTTAAGTTATAATTTGTCCTTTGCCTGAAGGTTGCCTGGCAGAGATGGCTTTGAGCCATAAGGCCGCCGTTTGTACATTTTAAATGGTTTTGTTTTATGTACTTTCATTGTAATATGTTGTACAATAAAGAGTAAATAAAAATAAATAAATATCTTTTGTGGATTTAAATTTTGGTAATATTACCCAGAAAATAGAGAAATGCTTTGCCTGCTAAGGATTCTGAAATTAGATAGAACAACGTCCTTCAAGATAGCTTATTAAAATGTACATATTTATTCTACTTCGAACATACAATTACACTAGACAATGATTTATTAGAAAAACGAAACATATTTCATGCGGCCGCACTATGTTTGCTTGTATGAATATTATTACCTTTTATCCAGAACATATCGGGTTCAAATGAATCAATCAATCATTGTCACTCTCGGGTCAACTATATAATAATGATTGATCAATAATACATGTATCGTAGTCGATTTTGGGAACTATGAGCTGTCCTCTTGGTTATTTTTAAAGTCAATTTTTGGGGACATTAAGTGTTCTTGCGGTTATAAACTTCTAATGGTTGTGTTTTGTTTGTTACAGGTAATGGTGGTTGGTGGATTTGGATACGTCATAATGAGAGAGTAGAAATTATGTATTTTAAATGCTATGGGTTATATCACATGTGGCTTTACAATAAAAACATTATCGACTGTTCATAAACACTTAAATATTTGGAAAAGGTTACATGAATAAACATAAACGAGACTTAAATTTTGAAAATTATAAAAAAATGAATTTATTTTATAATATTATCACACTCTCAAAATCTAATTAATACACCAAAGACACAAAACTAAACCAGTTATCGAAAGGAGACTATTTTTTGTGGGCCCACCAAGACTCGGTAACGTATAGTAATAAAAAAAAAACGTGTAAAAATATAAAATTATATTATGAATTTTGAAGCTTCGTTATTTTACAAACGAAACCGGAATCATGAAATCGAATTAAAAAGCTTTATTTTGATATCATCCCTGCTGTAGTGCTGTCTAGAAACCAGGCATGGGCGTTGAATCAACGGACTAGTTAAATTAAACGTCTATGTACACTCAACGATTCGACTAGTCCATCGCTCATCAACGGACTAGTTGAATTCAACGACTAAACAAAAGAGTCGAAACGCTCGTCAACGCGTCCGCGACGCGGACGGTTAACTCTTCGACGTGGCCGTATAATAGTCCACCGTAGACGGCTAAACGACTCGTCGTAGACGGCTCGTCAGTCGACACGTTTGTATCAACTACCTAGTTGATAGTTCAATATTTTTACCGTTAATTCCGTTTGACTTTTAATGAGATTACTATGATCAATGCTCGAAATATTGAAAAAAAAGGAGATTAATTTGTATTAATTTGATATTATTGAATTGTCTTAAAAATCCAAGATATTTTTTTTATTCAGTTAATTTATTACATATCATAAGGATTACCTACCTATAATAATATATTGAATAATGTTAAAATATCGACTATAACTAACGACTTAAAATGACAAGTTAAAACATAAACAAAAACTTGGTAATAGATAGGTGATAAATATATAATTGTTAAAAAACAGCTCTGACTTTTTCTTTACTAGAGACAACCCTGACATTGAATTCTTTGAAAATCTATAATTCGTTATAACTTCGTGGTAAGAATGTGGAATTTTACATGTAGAGTGTAGACCTCAGTTCAAGGTAACGAACGTTCGATTACCAATACCGTCGCGCGTCGGTCGACCGTGTCAATTCGTTTCAGTTTACACATCGACTAGTCGAAGATTTTAACTAGTTGATCGACTAGTTGATGAACGACATTTAACGGTCTAGTCTCGTTGATGAAAAATGCGTCGACGACCCATTCCTACTAGAAACCAAGAACAATGGCCAACCAAGGCCAACATTAAAAATAACTGGAATGAAACGTTTTTATCGATAGAATAAAAATAAAACCAAAAAGCGAAAAAAAACTGCCTTAAACAAATCACTTTAAAAACTGTTTTTATTCCTATTTATATGGAAGAATGTGATTGATAGCGATTTTAAATCCTGTAATTAATCAAATAAAACAATTTGTTTCTACTAAGCTAAAAAAATCCGTGTAACGAAACGTTACATCTATTGGCTGCTTTGATAGACGTCAGATTCTTCCTGTCGTAGTTGTAATGTTTTTAACATAAACAATGTTTTTATTTCCTATTTTAAAATGTAATTGCTACAACTTAAGAGCGTTTAATATTACAATAGAACATGAATAATAGCATAGCTGTGCAAATGGCTACCTATATCCTAATATTATGTACCTACTCCTAGTCATAAATCACGTACCTACCTACCTACTTAACTAATAATTTCTTATTTAGTCAGTTTTCCCATTCGCTAAAATCGCATAAGGTCCAGAAACTTGAGGTACACACACTTATATCACTTATTTTCTATACTATTTATAACCAAATCGGGTCTCTGTGTTTGTGGTAACTTCGCTGTTTCCGATTTCCGAGCTTGGAATCGTGACAATGTATGTGATGTTTTCTAATATTTATTTATTCATTCATTTAAATATATTATACCCAATGATTCGGATGGGTCACACAAGACAAATCGCTCATTATCAGTTAGTTTTTGTGTAGGAATGAGGTAAATGTTTGCACATCGTGTTTCTAAGGATTCCGGTTAAAACATGTAAAAATAATGTCACCACTGTAATCTGGGGACTTCAAGGAACAAATTAACACACATTTCATTAATATACGCTAAGAAATTGAGGTGGGCCTATTCTCCAAACAAAAAAAATCGTCTCCTTTGAGTGTTATATAAAGAATGAAAGGAGAAGAAGCTGCGAAAGGAGTATACAGGGTGTAATCGTTAAGTGTGCACAGGCAATTTTTCCGTAAGTATTACAGATAACAAAAAACTTTAAACTGATATCGAAAGTACTTAACCTAATGAGTAAAATGGCGGTAATAAATTTTTAAAATTAAATCGAGAAATATCAAAAAAATTATCTTTAAACCCTCCCATACATTAAGTATGAAATATGAATATCCCATATACATTTAATATGAAACATTTTAGCTTTCTTTTTCTTTTTTTGGTTTTCTGCTTTAATTACTTCGCAAATTTGAAGTGACATTTTCCACGTTTTTCCGGACATTTTCACGCATTTTCCGGATATGACGACCGTTGACGTTTGGAGTGACAGTTCGTTTCTTTGTACTTTAAATCATTAAAAATATAATTAAAGCATAAAAAAGCACTTAAAATAAGTATTTCCAGTGAACTTACATGCAGTTATCAGTTGACAATCGTGGATAAGTGAAAAACAATCTATAATAAGTGTATATGAGTGTCTAAGAAAAACAGCTGACCGTCAGCTGTTCGTGAAATACATCTCCAATTTTAGTAATCACAAAAGGATTATTATTACCATATACGCAAGTATTCTTGACTTTCCATTGATAAGTGTTTATCTTACAAATAAAAAAAAAAACTATAATAATAGCAATATTATCGAGCAAAAAATTGCAAATTCATTGCCTCGCTGTACCACTCAAAATACTGCCATCTATTAGTCATCTGCAAGAAGCTACAGCCAATCTAGTAACCCCTACAACTAATTAAACTACAATCATGAGTAACAAATGTGGCAAATGTGGTAAATTTGCGTCCACAGACGACGCTAGGTGCACAAGATGCAAGGATCTTTATCACAAAACCTGTGTAAGTCCTAAATCACGAATTGGCCCAAGTTGGTTGTGTAAAGTATGTAAAAACAAACCTGAAAAAGTAAACAAGCCGATGAACGATAACAGCCCGGGTGATGTCTATGAGGATGCAGGTTCCCTTCAGCCGGGGCAATCCAATTTGGCGGACGAGATAAAATTATTACGCACAGAACTTTCGGGTTTTCGAAACGAGATGTCCAAGTTGGCAAATATCGTCTCAGAATTTACTAGTAGACTTGATATTATCGAGGATAAAGTCTTAAAATTGGAGTCACAAAATAAGCAAATAGAGGAACTAAATAGTAATATCAACCTACTACAAAAACGCTTGAATGAATCCGAGCAGCGTAATTTTATTAACGATCTGGAGATTACGGGTTTGCCCGAAAGCAATGGCGAAAATCCTACACACATAATTATTTCGCTAGCTAAAAAAATAGGCATCAGTTTGGAAGAAAGAGATATAGTGAGCGCGGAGAGAAGCGGATCTACGCGTGTACCACAGCATGAATCCCAAGACCGTGTGCGTGCGCGCGCGATGATTGTACGTTTTACGCGGAGACACCTGCGCGACGAGATGTTACGTGCTGCGCGCGTGCGGCGGGCGACTGACACCGCAGGTACTGGAATCGCCGGCGCGCCCCACCGATTCTATATCAATGAACGCCTAACGAGTATAAATCGTAGGCTATTTTACTTAGCGCGTCAAGAGGGTAGTGCGAAAAAATGGAGATATGTATGGACCCGTGGAGGGTATATATACGCTAGAAAAGAACCACAATCTAGGGCTTACCGTATTTATTCAGATGATGATCTGAAAAAGGTTTTTGGTTCCGAATCAGTTTGTTAATTTTATTTGCTAAAAGTACATTTGTAAATTCGATAATCGTATGCTACCTGGAACGGTCAATCGATCTGTTAAAAATATCACTGAATTATTTCATATTTATCATTTATCATACGTATAAAAATAAAAGAAAAATATTATATAGTTTGTATAAAGTAATCTTTAAGTCATCTTTAAAATATAATGTATCTGAACAATTTAGCATTGATATTGTTTGTTCGACGTTAATAAGGAATATATTGTTTGATTTACAACTAATGTGTAAAATAATGGAATTTGTATGCGTAAATGGTGGTTTGCATGATATATTAATATTCTATATACTGACACTTTTACTTTATAAAAATAAATCTAATAAATATACTACATCACAAATGCAAAAAAAATATTATCTATCTACATTATATAATATTATATACGTAATAAAAACCGAAAATATCACATTTTATTATTATCATCTATTATTCAATGTACCAATTAATATATATCGAATTTTAAAAATCTTTCCTATATACAACATCGCATACAGTTATAAAGTACATATCAACGGTTCATATTATAATTATTTATCTTTATTATTATCTTTGGTATAGTTAACAAGCTAAAAATTGGTTTTCTTAACCCTGGATCGCTGGGAAATAAACATGACGAGTTTCTAGTTGCAATCATGCGCCACGCTGTAGACATCATGGCCATAAACGAGACCTGGCTCCGCGCCGGCGAGGAGGGACGTGCGCCAGCGGTGCCTGGTTACCGCCTGCGCCACCGCCCACGCCCGCCTGATGTTCGCTCACGAGGAGGTGGAGTAGGGTTTTATGTTCGTGACGGTTTGACGATACATGTTTTAAAACATCCTGAGGTATACACGGTTGAACAGATGTGGCTCAAATTTATTTCTCGTGGTAAAAAAATCGTAATTGGAACCGCATACAGGCCGCCCTGGCTAGATATGGACACCTTCTTCGCTGCCCTCACAGAATCGATCAGTTCCTTTGTATGGAGTGATTATATGATATTAGTAGGTGATTTTAATATAAATGTACTTAACGAAAAAAGTACTAGTTTTATAAAATTGAACAATTTCTTAACCACTACCAATTTGAAGCAACATGTGACTAAGCCTACACATTTTAAAAGCGAAAATGAGACCTTGTTAGATTTAATATGTTCAGACTGCTCAGTGTCTCGGGTAGAAGTAGATTATATAAGTGATCTGAGCAACCATGCGTTTATAACTTGTACTTTAAATATTATAAAGGAAAAACCTAAACCTAAATGGATGTCAAGGCGCTCTCTTAAAAATATTAATTTAACTGACTTCAACCAATCTTTAACCTCCTTTGACTGGGACGCAATTCTCTTAATGGAAAATGTGGATGAAGCTCTTACTACCTTCACTGCCAGTATTCTAGCTTTGTATGATATCCACGCCCCGAAAAAAACATTTAGGGTTAAGTCCGAACAATATCCGTGGATAACGCACAATATGAAATTAATTATGAAAGATAGGGATGATGCACAAATTCGGGCGAAATTAACCAAACAAAGATCCCATATACGTTATTATAACGAGCTCAGAAATTACGTCAAAGGCGCTCTCAACCGGGAAAAAAAAGCTTATTTCGATAGTTTTATTAATGCCAACACAAAAAACCCTAAGGCCCTTTGGAAACACTTAAAAAAACATATACGGATAAAGCCGCAAAGAGAACAGCTCTTACCACCTCACTTGCGTGATCCTAATTGCATTAATATGCATTTCCTTGACACTCCCGGTCCTAGACACTCACCACCATCATACATATCGTATTATGAATCACATCGATATAATAAAGATGCCGTCCTTACCTTAAAGCCAGTGACTGATCAAGCCGTATGGAAAGCCATTCGAGAACTAACATCACAAGCTGTAGGCAGCGATGATATCTCGCTTGATATGCTAAAATTAACTACACCATCTACTTTAAAAATCATAACGCACATCATTAACACCTCAATATCCTCGAATGCTTTTCCTACGTTATGGCGGAATGCACTAGTGCAGCCGATTCCAAAAAAAGATCATCCTGATTCATATAAAGATTTAAGGCCAATCAGTATTCTACCGTGTATGTCAAAGATACTGGAAAAAATTGTATACAAACAAGTAGTAGAATACCTAGAGGCAAATCGAATGTTACCGGACTTACAATCGGGCTTTAGACGACAACGCGGAACTGCTACAGCATTAACGGATGTAGTGGATAACATAATTAGAGCACAGGATAGAGGTATGGGCACAATTCTTGTTTATCTCGATTATTCGCGCGCCTTTGATACCTTGAACATACCTCTATTGCTGGCCAAATTATCTTATTACGGATTTACACAAAGCGCAGTCTCATGGTTCGACAGTTATCTAAACAATAGAACTCAAACAGTCATGATCACGGGAGAAAACGGCAAGGGGTTGTTTTCACGGTGTAGGTCTGTCGAACGAGGTATTCCTCAAGGCTCAATTTTAGGCCCTCTATTATTTATTTTATACACCGCGGACATTATTAACAATATTCAGTTTTGTAAATTTCACTCTTACGCTGATGATATACAACTGTATCTCTCCTTCAAGCCCGATGACACACACGACTGCTTAGTTAAACTAAATGGCGATCTAGATCGAATTTCTACATGGTCAGCAAATAATACCTTGCTGCTAAACGCTGACAAAACGAAATTCATGATTCTAGGTACACCAAAACAGGTAAAAAGCGTCGAGCAGCATAATCCAGTACTGAACATCCAAGGTACTATCATCGAGCGTGTACGTGAGGCTCGTAATTTAGGAGTTATATTCGACGAACAACTTAGATTCGAAAAATATATCAATTCACTAATAGCAAATTGCTTCTATCGCCTAAAAGTTTTGTATAACATAAGAGCACATTTGAACACAGATCTACGTATAAAGCTTTGCGAATCACTCGTGCTCTCAAAATTCAATTATGCCGATGTGATGTATGGTCCTAGATTGCTGGTACGCACTAAAAACTCAATACAGCGTATACAAAATGCCTGCGCTCGTTTTTGTTGGGACATACCCGCTCGGACCCATATAACACCAACCTTAAAGTCCAATAAAATCTTAAACATGGAGAGTAGGCGGCGACTGCACCTCGCTTCCCTACTTTTTAACGTGATCCTGACAAAAGCTCCCGCCTACCTCTATAACAAACTCAAGTGGATGGACGACGGCAATCGGTTATATAAAACACGGGCGTCTATGTATAAGCTCTCAGTTCCCAGAAATTACACAGCGGCATTCAGGGGAAGCTTCACATACAGCGCTACTAGGTGCTGGAATAATTTGCCTCCACCAATAAGAAATTGTAAAACACTACAGAATTTTAAATATAAGTACAAAAAAGTTGTTCTTGCACAATTTCTTAACCAGCCCTAATAGCGCTAAATGTACAGCCTTATATATCTACATTATTACATATATTTTTCATTTATATATTATTTATTTTAATCTGAGTAACCCTATTATATTTAAATATTATATGTATGTACAAGTAAGTTTATAATTATCTACATTGTCTGGATTGTCAATTTTAACTACCTATATAAGTATAACATTTAATCACCTATTGTTTCTTTTTTTACGTTTTAAATTATGTATTAGCTCCTAATTTAACCACCCAGAAGACCGTTCTGATGCTCCAAGCGTAGCAAGTCGAGGGGACTACTGAAAACCGGCGCCTCTCCTCTAATACGGAGACTAGGCAAATGCTGAGTAGTCCACCTAATCACGAATACGATATTAAGATATTTGAATGTATTTATTGTATTTTAAGATTTATTTATTTTTTTTTTCCATGTAAGTGTTTAGTTATAAGTCAAAATTTGTAAAAGTATTTGTGATTAAACGTATTTTCTTTCTTTCTTTCTTTCTATATTTTCCGGGAATTTTCCGGACATTTCTCAGGCATTTTCCGGGGATTTTTCAGGCATTTCCACGCATTTTCCGTACATTTTCACGCATTTCCCGGGTATTTTCCAGATATTTACCAAACATTTTCCGGACATTTCCCTGACAGCCTGTAAATGTCTGGAAAATGTCAGGAAAATCCCCGGAAAATGCCTGGGAAATTCCCGGAAAATAACCGGAAAATGCCTGGGAAATTCCCGGAAAAGAACCGGAAAATGCCTGGAAAATTTCCGGAAAACCGTGGAAAATGCCTGGAAAATCCCTGGAAAATGCGTGAAAATGTTCGGGAGAAGCGTGGAAAATGCTCGGAAAATGCCTGGAAAATATCCGGAAAATGCGTGGAAAATTCCGGAAAAACCGTGGAAAATTCCGGAAAAACCGTGGAAAATTCCGGAAAAACCGTGGAAAATGCCTGGAAAATATCCGGAAAATGCGCGGAAAATTCCGGAAAACCCTTGGAAAATTCCGGAAAAACCGTGGAAAATGCCTGGAAAATCCCTGGAAAATGCCTGGAAAATGCCTGGAAAATGCCTGGAAAATGCCTGGAAAATATCCGGAAAATGTCCGGAAAATGCGTGAAAATGTACGGGAGAAGCGTGGAAAATGCTCGGAAAATCCCCGGAAAATGCCTGGGAAATTCCCGGAAAATAACCGGAAAATACCTGGAATATGTCTGGAAAATATCCGGAAAATACGTGGAAAATTCCGGAAAAACCGTGGAAAATTCCGGAAAAACCGTGGAAAATTCCGGAAAAACCGTGGAAAATGCCTGGAAAATATCCGGAAAATGCGTGGAAAACTCCGGAAAAACCGTGGAAAATTCCGCAAAAACCGTGGAAAATGCCTGGAAATTCCCGGAAAATATCCGGGAAATGCGTGGAAAATTCCGGAAAAACCGTGGAAAATTCCGGAAAACCGTGGAAAATGCCTGGAAAATCCCTGGAAAATGCCTGGAAAATATCCGGAAAATGCGTGAAAATGTCCGGGAGAAGCGTGGAAAATGCCTGGAAAATCCCCGAAAAATGCCTGAGAAATGTCCGGAAAATGTTGGGACATGCGTGGCACATGCCTGGAAGATCCCCGGAAAATGCCAGGGAAATGTCCGGATAATGTCTGGAAAACATCCGGAAAATCCCCGGGAAATGCTCGGAAAATCCCCTGAAAATGCCTGGAAAATTCCCGGAAAATAACCGCAAAATGCCTGGGAAAATGCTCTGAAATGTCTAGAAAATATCCGGAAAATGCGTGGAAATTTCCGGAAAAACCGTGGAAAATCC